>NC_091457.1:24501010-24661010 GCF_027789765.1 Dendropsophus ebraccatus | reverse complement strand
GTAATGCTACGTTTACACGTAGTGATTATCGGGCGAATTTTCGCGATAACGATCGAATTCGAATGGTAATCGTACGTGTAAATGCGGCGACCAATCAAAAAATCGTTCATTTTGATCTTTTAACATGTTCATAAATCGTTGTTCGCAAAAAATTCGCCGATCGTTCCCTGTAAACAGTCGTTCACTGATTTTACCTGTGTGTGGGATAGGTTTAACCGATCGCAAAACGAATCTTCTGTACGATCTAAACGCTGATCGTTATAAAAAAAAATCGTTACTTCAAAATCGTTAATCGTACGATCGGGCCAATAATCGCCTCGTGTAAACTTAGCATAAGGGTCCATTTACACAGAAAGATTATCTGACAGATTATCTGCCAAAGATTTGAAGCCAAAGCCAGAAATGGATTTCAAAAGGAGAAATCTCAGGCTTTCCTTTATGACCTGATCTCTGTTTATAGTCTGTTTCTGGCTTCAAATCTTTGGCAGATAATCTGTCAGATAATCTTTCTGTGTAAACGGACCCTAATAGGGGCAAAGGAATCGCAAATGATAAATCGGGCGCTAATCCCGGATTATGTGAACTTTTGGGTGGATACTGAAAAGAGGCAGATTAAAAAAAAAAAAAAAAAAAAAAAAAAGTTGCATCTAAAAAATATTCCCCTGTCGAATACTGGTTCTCAATGGAACTTAGACCAAAAATGGATGAAAAAAAAAAAAATACAAAATTATTCATCTAAAAATAGGTGTAAAACCCATTGATAAATTTCCCCCTAAGTGTACGTTCACACTTACCGGATCCGCAGCTGATTTTCCGCAGCAGATTTCATTTAAATAACTGAACACAGCATCAAATCTGCTGCGAATCCTGTAGGTGTGAACGCACCCTAGGTGTGTATTCAGATATACTGTAGTTCTGGAACAAAACACCATCCTACTCCGTGTAAATCTCATCTAAGGCGTTGTTCACACAACTTTTCCAAACACCATTTAAGTCTCTGTAGTCTCCTACCAGTTCTTCACTAGTAACACCAAGCCCTGCCACCAGTACAAATACTGCTCATCTCATTCATCCAATGTACAGATGAAGAATTTAGACCTTTTTCCTTTTTTTTGGCTAAACTATTATGAAATTTCACAAGAATTGTTTTTCTGCCCAAATTTGCATATGTTTTTGGGATACGGCAAATGCTATAGCTCCGGAAAGCAGCTGTTCTGAGTTGGGATGTTTTACGGGTAGATCCGGGCCCAATTCTTCTGATATGCATCCACATTCACCAATCACCCTATAAAGCTGGCCCTCCAGCTGTTGCAAAACTACAACTCCCATCATGCCTGGACAGCCGAAGGCCAAAGGTTCCCCCATCCCTGCCCTATAAAAACAATGACACTTCTCCGATATAGATTGTAGCATTCATGTATATACGTATAAATATGTGGCGTGTATATAAATAATACAATAAAGATAGATAGATAGATAGATAGATAGATAGATAGATAGATAGATAGATAGATAGATAGAGGCTCCATTACAGGATCAGCGGATCAGTTATGGTTTGCAGCTTTGCAACGGCCGATGGGAGTTGTAGCTTTGCAACAGCTGGAACGTTCCCTTAGAGCAGGGGTAAGAAACCTTGGCTCTCCAGCTGTTGCAAAACTACAACTCCCATCATGCCTGGACAGCTAAAGCTAAAGGCTGGAGAGCCAAGGTTCCCTTAGAGGCTGCAAATCAAATCAATCTGAACATTACTGGAATTTCCTCCCCATAAAATGAAAAGTTCTAAATATTCAACACTGTAAAAGTAAATATTTACAAATTGTGCATAATATTTATTATACACAAAATACTCATCCAAATCCTCATCCTATACAAAAATACTCATCCACAGGCTCATCTGATACACAAATACTCATCTGATACAAAAAAAACAAAACCTCACCCTAAGGGGAAAAAAAAATAATACTCATCACTTTAAAAAAAAAACAAGAATTTTTCCAGTGAATGGCACATAAGAGAATCCTGGCACACAGTCCCGGGTCGTTGATTTTAAGGATTTTTATTTTATACCATAACATATTGTGCAAGGTTCTATATACATCTACATTATACACAATATAATAATAGCCGGAGTAACAATACTCAGTCCCTGCAGGTCACATGATAAGGGAATAATGACAATATCGATAGATTACTGCAGAACGGGTGATCACTGGCTGTGCACAGGGGATAGGAAATATATGCACAAGAGTCCCAGCCCTAGCCCCCCAGCTGTTGTAGCACTACTACTCCCAGCACTTCTCCTCCAGCTGCTGTGGCACTACTACTCCCAGCATGCCCAGCACTTCTCCTCCAGCTGCTGTGGCACTACTACTCCCAGCATGCCCAGCACTTCTCCTCCAGCTGCTGTGGCACTACTACTCCCAGCATGCCCAGCACTTCTCCTCCAGCTGCTGTGGCACTACTACTCCCAGCATGCCCAGCACTTCTCCTCCAGCTGCTGTGGCACTACTACTCCCAGCATGCCCAGCACTTCTCCTCCAGCTGCAGTGGCACTACTACCCCCAGCATGCCCGGCACTTCTCCTGCAGTTGCTGTGGCACTACTACCCCCAGCACACCCGGCACTTGTTGCAGCTGCTGTGGCACTACTACCCCCAGCACTTGTTGCAGCTGCTGTGGCACTACTCCCCCCAGAATGGCCGGCACTTGATGCAGCACTACACCCCCCCCAGCACTTGTTGCAGGACAGCCCTGTCCCCCCAGCACGACCAGCACTTGTTGCAGCACAGCCCTGTACCCACCCCCTGGCACTTGTTGCAGCACAGCACAGCCCCCCCCCCCGGCACTTGTTGCAGCACAGCACTGTCCCCCCCCCCCCCCCCCCCCGGCACTTGTTGCAGCACAGCACTGTCCCCCCCCCCCCCCCCGGCACTTGTTGCAGCACAGCACTGTCCCCCCCCTCCCCCGGCACTTGTTGCAGCACAGCACTGTCCCCCCCCCCCCCCGGCACTTGTTGCAGCACAGCACTGTCCCCCCCCTCCCCGGCACTTGTTGCAGCACAGCCCTGTTCCCCCCCCCCCCCCGGGCACTTGTTGCAGCACAGCCCTGTCCCCCCCCCCCCCCGGGCACTTGTTGCAGCACGGCCCTGTCCCCCCCCCCCCGGGCACTTGTTGCAGCACAGCCCTGTCCCCCCCCCCCCGGGCACTTGTTGCAGCACAGCCCTGTCCCCCCCGGGCACTTGTTGCAGCACAGCCCTGTCCCCCCCCCCCCCCCGGGCACTTGTTGCAGCACAGCCCTGTCCCCCCCCCCGGGCACTTGTTGCAGCACAGCCCTGTCCCCCCCCCCCGGGCACTTGTTGCAGCACAGCCCTGTCCCCCCCCCCCCGGGCACTTGTTGCAGCACAGCCCTGTCCCCCCCCCGGGCACTTGGTGCAGCACAGCCCTGTCCCCCCCCAGCCCTGCCCCCCCGGGCACTTGTAGCAGCACAGCACTGTCCCCTTTTCCCCCTGGCACTTGTTGCAGCACAGCCCTGTCCTCCCCGGCACTTGTAGCAGCATAGCCCTCTCCCCCCCCGACACTTGTTGCAGCACAGCACAGCCCTGCCCCCCCCCCCCCCCCAGGCACTTGTTGCAGCACAGCCCTGCCCCCCCCCCCCCGGCAATTGTAGCAGCACAGCCCTGTCCCCTGTTCCCCCCGGCACTTGTAGCAGCACAGCCCTGTCCCCTCCCCCCCCCCGGCACTTGTAGCAGCACAGCCCTGTCCCCCCCCAGGCACTTGTTGCAGCACAGCCCTGTCCCCCCGGGCACTTGTAGCAGCACAGCACTGTCCCCTTTTCCCCCTGGCACTTGTTGCAGCACAGCCCTGTCCTCCCCGGCACTTGTAGCAGCATAGCACAGCACAGCCCTGCCCCCCCCCCCCCCCGGGCACTTGTTGCAGCACAGCACTGCCCCCCCCCCCGGCAATTGTAGCAGCACAGCCCTGTCCCCTGTTCCCCCCGGCACTTGTAGCAGCACAGCCCTGTCCCCTTCCCCCCCCCCCCCCCCCCCCCCCGGCACTTGTAGCAGCACAGCCCTGTCCCCCCCCGGCACTTGTAGCAGCACAGCCCTGTCCCCCCCCCCCGGCACTTGTAGCAGCACAGCCCTGTCCCCCCCCGGCACTTGTAGCAGCACAGCCCTGTCCCCCCCCCCGGCACTTGTAGCAGCACAGCCCTGTCCCCCCCCGGCACTTGTAGCAGCACAGCCCTGTCCCCCCCCCGGCACTTGTAGCAGCACAGCCCTGTCCCCCCCCCCGCACTTGTAGCAGCACAGCCCTGTCCCCCCCCGGCACTTGTAGCAGCACAGCCCTGTCCCCCCCGGCACTTGTAGCAGCACAGCCCTGTCCCCCCCCCCCCCCCCCCGGCACTTGTAGCAGCACAGCCCTGTCCCCCCCCCCCCCGGCACTTGTTGCAGCACAGCCCTGTCCCCCCCCCGGCACTTGTAGCAGCACAGCCCTGTCCCCTGTCCCCCCCGGCACTTGTAGCAGCACAGCCCTGTCCCCCCCCGGCACTTGTAGCAGCACAGCCCTGTCCCCCCCCGGCACTTGTAGCAGCACAGCCCTGTCCCCCCCCGGCACTTGTAGCAGCACAGCCCTGTCCCCCCCGGCACTTGTAGCAGCACAGCCCTGTCCCCCCCCCCCCCCCCCGGCACTTGTAGCAGCACAGCCCTGTCCCCCCCCCCCCCGGCACTTGTAGCAGCACAGCCCTGTCCCCCCCCGGCACTTGTAGCAGCACAGCCCTGTCCCCTGTCCCCCCCGGCACTTGTTGCAGCACAGCCCTGTCCCCCCCCCGGCACTTGTTTCAGCACAGCCCTGTCCCCCCCCCCCCCCCCCCCCCCCCCCCCGGCACTTGTAGCAGCACAGCCCTGTCCCCTGTCCCCCCCGGCACTTGTAGCAGCACAGCCCTTTCCCCCCCGGCACTTGTAGCAGCACAGCCCTGTCCCCCCCCCGGCACTTGTAGCAGCACAGCCCTGTCCCCCCCGGCACTTGTAGCAGCACAGCCCTGTCCCCCCCCCCCCGGCACTTGTTGCAGCACAGCCCTGTCCCCCCCGCTCGCTGACCCCACAGTCCGGGGGATGAGGAGTCAGGCTGAGACTTGTGCATAGTTTACTTTTTATGGCCCTGTGCAGACAGCCCCCTCCCCTCGCTCCCACAGACATCAGCTGCGGCTCTCCCCCCTCCCCGCAGCGGACACATGGCTCACAACTCACCGCCAACCGAGAGCAGGCAGCCGGAGAGCAGGAGCAGCGCTCCCAGCAGAGCTCCCATCTTCTTCCTGGCGGTGCCGCGTCCCCCCACCCTCCCCTCAGTCCGCTCCGGCTCCTTCTGTCTCAGGCAGATCCCATGGCCCCGTACCCCTCCTTCTATCCCTCCTTCTCCTCTTCCGACTGCTTCATGGACTCTGGAGAGACACGCCCCCTTCTTTGCACACCTTACCCGGACAAACCACGCCTTTCGGTCACGGACACGCCCCCCGCCTTATAATAACGTACCGTGGCCTGTCAATCACAGTAGCCACGCCTTCCGTTACATTGACATTGCCCACATTCCAAGTGCAAGCCATAAGACACGCCCCACAGGACACGCCCCCGTGGATGAGCCCGCCCACTTCTCGCTTGGAAAGTAGCTGGAGAGGCGGGAAGTTCCGCGGCGTCCTGCCCCCCCCTCACCGAGGTGTCCCGGCCCGTCAGGGGGAGGCACGGCCCGGAACTTTCCGCTACACAGGGGTCGTGTTGTCATTGACATTTATTACTCTGCCTTGTCCTGCCTGTCATGACGGCTGTGATCGGCCGCTGTTCACACCTGTCCTTATCTCTGCGCGATTCTGCACAAAACTTCTGTTCAGTCAATTGGTGGGAGTCGCAGATTTGTCATCAGGTTGTGTACTTGGCCGGGCTGGCAGTGCGGCTCAGGAGACAAGTAAAGGGAAGCCGCTGTAGCCATCCCGGGCCCTGGTGGGGGTATGCTGGGAGTTGTTGTTCCTCCCATTGTCACTGCAGGCAGGACTGATCTGACACAGAGTATACAGGACACAAGGGACCTCCTCCCTGTAGTTGTATCTTCTCCAAGGGGAGATTCATGAAACCTTGTGCTGTGGAGCAGGGGCCCAAAGCGACCAATCACATTCCAGCTTTCATTTCTCTGGGGTCTTTTTGAAAATGAAAGAAGGGATCTGATTGGTTATTGTGGCACCTGCACCCCTGTGTACCCAGAATATAACACTGTACACAATGTGCATCTAGAGTATAAGGGTGGGTTCATACTGAGGAATTCTCACGGATAATGTCCACGGAATTCCGCTGTCTGTCCGCGCGCTCGGCTGCGCGCCTTTCTGCCGGCTCCATAGACACCATTCTATGGGCCGGCGTATTTCGCTATCCGCCGAAAGAAGTGACATGTCCCCAGAGTATAACACCGTACACACTGTGCCCCCATAGTATAACACCGTACACAATGTGCCTCCCAAAGTATAACACCGTACACACTGTGCCTCCAGAGTATAACACTGTACACACTGTGCCCCCATAGTATAACACCGTACACAATGTGCCTCCAGAGTATAACACCGTACACACTGTGCCCCCATAGTATAACACCGTACACAATGTGCCCCCCAGAGTATAACACCGTACACACTATGCCCCCCAGAGTATAACACCGTACACACTGTGCCCCCCAGAGTATAACACCGTACACACTGTGCCCCCATAGTATAACACCGTACACAATGTGCCTCCAGAGTATAACACCGTACACAATGTGCCTCCAGAGTATAACACCGTACACGATGTGCCCCCATAGTATAACACCGTACACAATGTGCCCCCATAGTATAACACCGTACACAATGTGCCTCCAGAGTATAACACCGTACACAATGTGCCTCCAGAGTATAACACCGTACACAATGTGCCTCCAGAGTATAACACCGTACACAATGTGCCCCCATAGTATAACACCGTACACAATGTGCCCCCATAGTATAACACCGTACACAATGTGCCTCCAGAGTATAACACCGTACACAATGTGCCTCCAGAGTATAACACCGTACACAATGTGCCTCCAGAGTATAACACCGTACACAATGTGCCTACAGAGTATAACACCGTACACAATGTGCCCCCAGAGTATAAAACCGTACACACTGTGCCTCCAGAGTATAACACCGTACACACTGTGCCCCCAGAGTATAACACCGTACACAATGTGCCTCCAGAGTATAACACCGTACACACTGTGCCCCCATAGTATAACACCGTACACAATGTGCCTCCAGAGTATAACACCGTACACACTGTGCCCCCAGAGTATAACACCGTACACAATGTGCCCCCATAGTATAACACCGTACACAATGTGCCTCCAGAGTATAACACCGTACACAATGTGCCTCCAGAGTATAACACCGTACACAATGTGCCTCCAGAGTATAACACCGTACACGATGTGCCCCCATAGTATAACACCGTACACAATGTGCCCCCATAGTATAACACCGTACACAATGTGCCTCCAGAGTATAACACCGTACACAATGTGCCTCCAGAGTATAACACCGTACACAATGTGCCTCCAGAGTATAACACCGTACACAATGTGCCTACAGAGTATAACACCGTACACAATGTGCCCCCAGAGTATAAAACCGTACACACTGTGCCTCCAGAGTATAACACCGTACACACTGTGCCCCCAGAGTATAACACCGTACACAATGTGCCTCCAGAGTATAACACCGTACACACTGTGCCCCCATAGTATAACACCGTACACAATGTGCCTCCAGAGTATAACACCGTACACACTGTGCCCCCAGAGTATAACACCGTACACAATGTGCCTCCAGAGTATAACACCGTACACAATGTGCCTCCAGAGTATAACACCGTACACAATGTGCCTCCAGAGTATAACACCGTACACAATGTGCCTCCAGAGTATAACACCGTACACAATGTGCCTCCAGAGTATAACACCGTACACAATGTGCCTCCAGAGTATAACACCGTACACAATGTGCCTCCAGAGTATAACACCGTACACAATGTGCCTCCAGAGTATAACACCGTACACACTGTGCCCCCAGAGTATAACACTGTACACACTGTGCCCCCAGAGTATAACACTGTGCACACTGTACCCCAAGTACTTATCAGCTGCTGTATGTCCTGCAGGCAGTGGTGTTTTCTTTCCAGTCTGACACAGTGCTCTCTGCTGCCACCTCTGTCCATGACAGGAACTGTCCAGAGCAGCAGCAAATCCCCATAGAAAACCTCTCCTGCTCTGGACAGTTCCTGTCAAGCACAGAGGTTTTTAGTAGTATAAATTAGCAAAAAACTATATAAATATAAAACATAAGGTGCAACAGCAACCTACAGATGCTTACATGTGGCAGGCAATACAGTAGCATGAAAATGTATTATTATTCAGAGCTTCCAGCATCATAATGCATCATGATGCCGGGAGCTCTGCATTTCGTTTCACATATATACGGACTGTACAGGGATCATGTAAATGCCCCCTTAGTCTCATTATAAAAAAGTTTGGGTGGATTCATATTTTTGCCATTCACTGTGCGATAAAAGGGACATTATCCCATTCTTATTCCTATGGATTTTTTGTCTTTCTATGGAACTGTGTGAAGGTTCTTTTTGTGCCATGATCTCAAGTTTCTACTGGTACCATTTTGGCCTAGATGAAACTTTTTGATCACATTTTATTACATTTCTGGCTTCTTTTTTTTTTACGGCGTTCACTTTGCAGGATCAGTATAGTTATATTTTAATAGCTCAGACATTTCCGCATATGTTTAGTATATTTCAATGGTATTTTTAAATGTAAAAAAAGGATTTTTTATATATATATTTTTTTTTAAAACTAGCGTTTTTCATTATTATTTATTATTTTTTTTATTCATTCATTTATTTTTAAAGTGCCCTCGATATCTCATCAACTTTAATACGTATGTACTAGGCTGGGTTCATACTGTGTTTTTCCATTTCAGTACAGAAAAACAGTCAACCACATTTTTGTGTAC
Source organism: Dendropsophus ebraccatus (assembly GCF_027789765.1). Classification (NCBI taxonomy): domain Eukaryota; kingdom Metazoa; phylum Chordata; class Amphibia; order Anura; family Hylidae; genus Dendropsophus; species Dendropsophus ebraccatus. The sequence goes on along the minus strand of NC_091457.1, from coordinate 24,651,939 downwards.
GAAAAAAGATCTATCTATATATATTTTTTTAAATAATATAAGTCAATGGGAAACGGATTCTGCCATGTGCATACACCACTTCCAACCCTATAGGACCCTTGAACCACCAGTGGCCAGTGACTGTCACAGCTAGGGACTGGCTGAGCTGGCATTTCAGTGGGGAACAATAGGGACTAGAGATGAGCGAACCTGGAGCATGCTCGAGTCCATCCAAACCCGAACGTTCGGCATTTGATTAGCGGTGGCTGCTGAAGTTGGATAAAGCCCTAAGGCGATGTGGAAAACATGGATATAGTCATTGTCTGTATCCATGTTTTCCAGACAACCTTAGAGCTTTATCCAAGTTCAGCAGCCCCAACTAATCAAATGCTGAACGTTCGGGTTTGGAATCGAACCCGAACCCGGTTCGCTCATCTCTAATAGGGACCTGATCAGAACAAAAAACTGCAGGGATCAGGGCAGGTAGTATAATTTATAGGGGTATTCCGCTTAAACATAACTGTTCATGGTGAGCCTAACAATTCCTTCTATACTTGTTATTAGCTAATCAGTCTCCTTCTCCCAGTTCTCAGCTGCTGCTTTCTTCTGAAAACACAAAAATCTGTGTGTGAGCCTTTCTCTCTGTCTCCCCCTTCCCATCCCTCCCTTCTGAGACAGTGAATGTAAACAAGTCCCTGGCAGGCTTTATCTGCATTGTTGCTTCTATGTAATGTTCGGAGGGTTAGGGCCCTATTCCACCGGACGATTATCGTTTGCATAATCGTTAACGATTAACAATCTCAAACGACCGTTATTGCGAAAGACCTGAAAACGTTCACTCATTTCCATGGAACGATAATCGTTACTTATGATCGTAATTACGATCTTTTTTTCTTCGCTATTGCGTTCGTATCTATTGCGAACGTCTGAACGACGTCTTATTCAATGCGAACGATTTGCGAACGAGCAACGATAAAAATAGGTCCAGGTCTTATAAAGCGATCAACGATTTCTCGATCGGTCGTTAATCGTTAACTGCATTTCAACCGAACGATTATCATTTAGATTCGAACGATTTAACGATAATCTAAACGATAATCGTCCGGTGGAATAGGGCCCTTAATCACAGTTCATCAGCGACTACACCTTCCAGCAGTACAGAGAAGCTACAAAGTTACAGATAAAGCCAGTCAGGGACTTGTTTACATCAGATGTCTCAGAAGGGAGGAGGGAAACAGAGAGAAAAGCTGACACACAGATGTTTGTGTCTTCAGAAGAAAGCAGCAGCTCAGAACTGGGGGAAGGAGACTGATTAGCTAATAACAAGTATGGAAGGAATTGTTAGTCTCACCATTAGCAGCAAAATATGAAAAGTTATGCCTGAGTGGAATATTCCTTTAATATTTCCGGATTACCCTTTTATAACACGACAGGCTGTGGTAATAAATAGCATGACTTAAAGGGGATATCCAGTGCAACAAAAACATGGCCACTTTTGCACCACTCTTGTCTCCAGTTTGGGTGGGGTTTGAAACTCAGTTCCATTGAAATAAATGGAGCTTAATTGCAAACCGCACCTGAACTGAAGACAAGAGTTCAGATATACACACCATTATCTCCTGAATTGAGGAGCAAAAATAAAACCCGGAACACGGAATTATCGCAGTTCGAAAAGGGCAAAAAAAAAGGCCAAGGCTGATCCTAGCCGTACAGTTCTGTCCCACAATAAAACGTAAATGACAATAAAATTATAATATTCTTATTCCGGAACCACAACATGACAGTATATAGTGCAGCCACAAACAATGCAGCACCCTCAGCAATGGCTTCTATTCACTCCAATCACTATGGAATTAAGGTGTGAAGTTATTAGGACAGGTAGAGACACACCGACAGCGCGGAGACTGGAGCCAACGGAAAGAAAAGATCCTGGAACTCCACATGGGCGTCTCAGGTGGGAATTTCCCATCACTGAATAAGACATTTAATTCATTCAGGCAATAAAAATATGAAATGTTATCTCCCGCAGATCTCCTTATCAGCTCCCACATACAGCGACAGCACTGCAAACATTCTAATAGGAATTCGTAGAAAAGAATATATATTTATTCCAAGGTGTTTTTTTTTTTTTTATGTGCTCAGTCAGGCGGTGAGAAGAAAAATAACCTATTCTTGTCTTACTTACTCCTGCTGCCACCATTCCAGTAGTCGAACTTCAAGGGTTGGGAACAACACAGGGAATTGCCTGCTTAGGGCCTTATTATTATCATGTGGAAAATGGTTGGGAGCAGGTCTACAGCACATAAAGCAAATCAGCAGACTCAAAACGTAAAAAATTTGCTTTGCAGCACCATATTTTGAGGGCTCGTTTTTTGCAGGGTGAGCTGTATTTTTTATTGGTTCTATTTTGGGGTACGTGCAATTTTTTTTGACATCTTTTTATTCCATTTTTGTAGAGGATGAAGTGACCAAACGCCCATTGTCGGCTCACATTGTCGTCACCCAGGATCCAATTGTTTATTAAATAAATCATCTATGTATTTCTTAACGCTTGGTGGGGGCTGCATTTATTTTTCCCTTCTTTGGATTTGATACTAATGTGATATTTGGGTGTTATTTTTTTTTCATATGACAGATGGCGAATGAACCATTAGGTACATCATTTTTTTTTTTTTTACATAACCCAATCGGCACGGGGATCCCGCTAGAGTGGTCCTTTTTATCTAAACTATCAGCCGGTTCCCGCAGTGGGTGCTGTTCTCCACAAGCCCAGCTCTACGCACTGTAGGCTGGTGCGGCGCCCTCCAATGTGATGATAACCCCTCCCCTCTGTGACGCATTTGTCTGGAGCTGCCGGGAACTTCTTTTCTACTATGTTTATGAACTGGAAATCAGGGTCATCACTACATCTCTATGAGAGAGCGCTCATAGACATGCATAAAATAATCTGACTTCCAGCCTCTGAAGAAAGAAGAAAAGGTGAGTATACATGCCATCTTCCAGCAAGGTGGGCAATAAAAGGATTTGGGGGGAGTGCTTCTTTACTTGCTTGTAACATACTGCAGTGCTTCTTTATAGTGGTGCACTGTGCTGCAACAGTTATCTTAGTATACCTTGCCTTGTTGGGTTGTGCCAAGAGTAACAGGCCTAGAGGCTTTTACTATGATTCTAGCTGCCCAATCAACTACTCGGGTAAAGGAGAGGGTCTTCCACTGTTTAAAAGCATAGATGCAATGCTTGAATTTGAAGGGAATCTGCCTGTAGATTTATGCTGCCTTAAATGAAAAAGATCTAAATAGATCGGTGTATTACTTACATCATTCTGTCCAGCTGTTCTCCTAATACGCAGGAGAATAGGATTCTTGCCACTCCCCTCCCTCCGTCTTCCAGCTGCTGATTGACAGTTGGCTGCCTATACACAGCATGGACAAATAACTGCCAATCAGCCATTGGTGGGCGGAGTTTTCTGCTTCTGATGAATATCCAGGACTACTGAGCTCATGCACATAATGGAGAGGACTACTTATTGTCCATGTTATTCAGGAGGAGATCTCTGGATCAGCTGCACAGAACAATGTAAGTGATACATCATTCTGTTCAGCTTCTCCGTCACTAGTTTATGCTTCCCTTAGATAGGACACCATAAACCTGCTGACAGAGTCTCTAACTATTCCGAGAAGTGAAATCGCTCTGTATCATCACCATTGCAGAAGAAAAACCCCCTTATTTATGGTTCTGACTAGGGATGGCCCGAACTGAGTTCGGTTCGGGTTCATACGAACCCGAACTCTCGGTAATGATTCCCGCTGTCTGCCCGCTCTGTGCAGCGGGCGGATTCAGCGGGAGGACCGCCTGGAAAACTGGGATACAGCCATAGCCATAGGCTGTATCCCAGTTTTCCAGGCGGTCCTCTCGTTGTATCCACCCACTCCATGGAGTGGGCAGACAGCGGGAATCTGATGCCGAGCGTTCGGGTTCATACGAACCTGAACCTCGGAGGGTTCGGACCGTCCCTAGTTCTGACGAAAATTAATTTTTTGTGCATGTTAAGCTGTTCTCAGCTCTACGGTCTCATAATGTATAGTTTTGTGTATAGTACAGCGAGACCAGGACCTGGAGAACCAGCGTGTACTGTAACTATGCCATCTAAGTGGTTAGCAACTAGGATTGGAGTTATCCCCCATTCCGACTGCAGATGGAGGTCCCATAAATCAGAGGGCCTCCTAGACCCCCTTTACTACCTCTGTACAGTTGACTGCTTATGCTAAAATTCAGCTCAAATGCTTGTACGAGCTTAATTCTTGCTAGAGTATTAGGGTACTTGGTACTCGAGTTTGTACCCCGTGGTGCTCGAGTAGAAATTATAATCTCCTCCTTGCTTGTTTTACGGCTTTATTTAGCCAAAAAAAAAAACATGGAAGGGAACAGAAAAAGGGCTGGCACATCCTTCTATGCTGCAGCCATGTTGACTGCTGGCATAGCAGTGATTGGCTGGCTGCATCAGGTGACCTGGGAGTATATAGACCCAGGTCACCCGATGCCCAATTTACTTGCGGTCTGTTAGCTGACAGGGAGACCTGCTAACATAGGTAGTGAAGGGCTTAGTGTGCTAAGTTAGGTTCTGGCAATTAGCTTTAAAAAAAAAAAAAAAAAACACACACACCCAACAGTCTTTTCCAGAACAAGTAGTCAGAGTGACTGAGAAAAAAAGACATATACCATACAATATACCAGTATTATATGGAATAGTGATGCTGGTATACAGCTAGTAGGATAGTCAGTAATCAAGTCCTCTCCAATACCGCATGTATGCCTTTGAGCTAATAGACAAGGGTTTAGATCAGGGCTACCCCTCCTGTTTTATTAGGAATTATGGAAAAATTTGGTTCACCCACGTCGCATATACGTCAGACATATATGTCATAAAATGGTATTCCAACATATGTGTTAACTGTCAGCGTATAGCAGAAGCCATGCCAGGAGGTGTTGGAGGAGTAATACTAGGAGGTGTTCAACAGTATAACCAGGAGGTGTTGTAAGGGTAATGCCAGTAGGCGTTGCAGAAGTAATGCCAGAAAGTGTTGTGGGAGTAATGCCAGGGGGTGTTGTAAGGCTAATGCCAGGAAGTGTTGTGGGCAATGGCGGATTATAATGTGGGCGGTTTGGCCGGCCGCCCGAGGCTCTGGGGGGGCCCATGCCGCGCCGCCCACATTACAGAGCAGCAGCACATCACTTTCGGGGCCTAGTGGGGCTCTGTCCTTGGAGTCCCGGGCCACAACGCTCGTCACCCCCGTCTGATGTGCGGCTGCCGGGGGTGTCACGTCCTATCCCCGGCAGCGCGCGCATCATAGAGCTCCCTGTGGCCGTGACTTCCGGTACAGAGAGCGTCCCTGTGCCGGAAGTACCATCCCCGGCGTACAGGGAGCTCTATGATCCGCGCGCTGCCGGGGGTAGGACGTGACACCCCCGGCAGCCGCACATCAGATGGGGACAGACGGAGGCTGGAGAAGAAGAGACGATCGGCGAGGGAGCGGGTTGTTAGGTAAGTTTTTTTTTTTTTTTATCTGCCTTGCCATGGAGGAGGATAAGAGAGAGGGGACCATCTATAAGGGAGGGGGGATAAGAGAGAGGGGACCATCTATAAGGGAGGGGGGATAAGAGAGAGGGGACCATCTATAAGGGAGGGGGATAAGAGAGAGGGGGCCATCTATAAGGGAGGGGGATAAGAGAGAGGGGGCCATCTATAAGGGAGGGGGGATAAGAGAGAGGGGACCATCTATAAAGGGGGGGGGAGAGAGGGGACCATCTATTAAGGCGGGGGGGAGAGAGGGGACTATCTATAAGGGAGGGGGGATAAGAGAGAGGGGACCATCTATAAAGGGGGGGGGGGGAGAGGGGGCCATCTATAAGGGAGGGGGATAAGAGAGAGGGGGCATCTATAAGGGAGGGCGATAAGAGAGAGGGGGCATCTATAAGGGAGGGGGATAAGAGAGAGGGGGCCATCTATAAGGGAGGGGGATAAGAGAGAGGGGGTGATCTATAAGGGAGGGGGATAAGAGAGAGGGGGTGATCTATAAGGGAGGGGGATAAGAGAGGGGGGCCATCTATAACGGGTGGGGAGAAGAGAGGGGGCCATCTATAGGGGGAGAAGAGAAGGGGCCATCTATAAGGGGGGGAGAAGAGAGAAGGGGCCATCTATAGGGGGGAGAAGAGAAGGGGCCATCTATAAGGGGGGGAGAAGAGAGAGGGGGCCATCTATAGGTGGGAGAGGAGAGAAGGGGCCATCTATAAGGGGGGGAGAAGAGAGAGGGGGCCATCTATAAGGGAGGGTGGGAGAGAGAGGACCATCTATAAGGGGGGGGGGGAGAGGGGGCCATCTATAAGGGGGGAGAAGGGGCCATCTATAAGGGGGGGAGAGAAGGCACCATCTATAAGGGAGGGGGGGCAGGGGCCATCTATAATGGGGGGAAAGAAGGAGCCATCTATAAAGGGGGGGGACAACATAGGGAGAGAGGGGGCCATCTATGAGGCTACATAGAGGAAATCATATCATATACTATAAGGGGGATCACATAGAGTCAGCCTACCTACTAAACGAGGGTGTAAAGGGGCGAATACAGATGTGCGGTGTGTATAGAGATGAGGATGGTGTCAGAGTGTTGAGCCTAATATGTCTGTCTGGCAGATTCTGTGGATTCGTGGCTCGGAGAAGTTCTCATGATGGTCCAGAGCAGATGAAGACGAAGATAAAAAGGGAAGAACTCCGATCAGAGAAGACGTCCCCTGTGAGTCACCTGATATAACAGCACTGTAATGTATATGGAGTACAGAGCCTGTGTAGAGCTGGGTACCTCTATATAACTGTATGAGGTGATAGTGATCTGTGTAAAATGGATGTTATTCAGTAGCAGCGGCGGTATTAGTCACTATTAGTGGTGACATTAGTCAGTATGCAGTGGTATTAGTCAGTATGTGGTGGTATTAGTCAGTATGTGGTGGTATTAGTCAGTATGCAGTGACATTAGTCAGTATGCAGTGGTATTAGTCAGTATGCGATGACATTAGTCAGTATGCGGTGGTATTAGTCAGTATGCAGTGGTGTTAGTCAGTATGCGGTGGTGTTAGTCAGTATGCGGGGGTATTAGTCAGTATGCGGTGGTATTAGTCAGTATGCAGGGACATTAGTCAGTATGCAGTGGTATTAGTCAGTAGGTGGTGGAATTAGTCAGTATGTAGTGACATTAGTCAGTATGCAGTGGTATAAGTCAGTATGTGGTGGTATTAGTCAGTATGCGGTGGTATTAGTCAGTATGTAGTGACATTAGTCAGTATGCGGTGGTATTAGTCAGTATGCGATGGTATTAGTCAGTATGTGGTGGTGGTGTTAAACTCAGCACGGTGACCGAGGCCAGAAGCAGTCTGTCTCTGTACACTGTGTAGTGGTGACGACCTGTAACTGCAGCACCACTACATAGTACAGAGACAGAAGCTTCTGACCCCATTTACTGTGTTATTATCTGTAATTCCAGTCATGGCCGTGATGACACATGTAGCCATGCTGCACTCACAACATCCTCTCATAACTTATCACCGCGCGGTGAGTGGGCCTGTGTGCTCTGAAATGCCAGGGCTGATTTTCAGTCCCAGTCCGGCCCTGCTAACATGTAAGCAGTGTGTGTTGGCACTGGGGGTGCTAGGACCGGAACATGGACCATTGGGGGCTGAGCGGAGGCTGCCTGGCAGTGGGACTGGACAATGATTATTGGGGCAGGCAGCATAGGGGGGGCCAGATGGCCATATGTTAAGGGCAACAACAGAAAACCAGGTGGCAAGATGTTTATTGGGGGGGGGGGGGGAGCAAAGGACCAGATGAGGTGGCAAGATGTTTATGGGGAGGGGGGGGGGGGCAGGTTGGGTGGACAGCCCCGGGCCCAGGGTACATTTAATCCGCCACTGGTTGTGGGAGTAATACCAGGAGGTGTTGTGGGAGTAATACCAGGAGGTCTTGTTGGAGTAATGCCAAGAGGTATTGTGGGAGTAATACCAGGAGGTCTTGTAGGAGTAATGCCAAGAGGTGTTGTGGGAGTAATACCAGGAGGTCTTGTAGGAGTAATGCCAAGAGGTGTTGTAGAAGTAATACCAGGAGGTGTTGTGGGAGTAATACCAGGAGGTCTTGTAGGAGTAATGCCAAGAGGTGTTGTAGAAGTAATACCAGGAGGTGTTGTGGGAGTAATACCAGGAGGTCTTGTTGGAGTAATGCCAAGAGGTATTGTGGGAGTAATACCAGGAGGTCTTGTAGGAGTAATGCCAAGAGGTGTTGTGGGAGTAATACCAGGAGGTCTTGTAGGAGTAATGCCAAGAGGTGTTGTGGGAGTAATACCAGGAGGTCTTGTAGGAGTAATGCCAAGAGGTGTTGTAGAAGTAATACCAGGAGGTGTTGTGGGAGTAATACCAGGAGGTCTTGTAGGAGTAATGCCAAGAGGTGTTGTAGAAGTAATACCAGGAGGTGTTGTGGGAGTAATGCCAGGAGGTTTTATAGGAGTAATGCCAGGAGGTGTTGTAAGGGTAATGCCAGGAGGTATTGCAGGAGTAATGCCTTGAGGTGCGGTCGGAGTACCTTTAGTGACCTGACACTAATAGTTTCATTGGTTCTGGACACAGCTCTTATGTAGTTCTGTGGCACAGGCTGGTCTACAATATTACCTCCTCTTACCCAAAAGTCCTTTTAATAGCTGGAACACCTGGAAGTCTTGGGATCTGAGGTTTTCAGGTGCACCAGACACCCTCCCCTCTGCCAAATAAGAGGCCCTGGAAAAAGATGCTTGCATCTTCCATTGACTTTAATGGGATCCGTTAGGCGAATTGAGGACTCGCACGTCCGAAAATACTCAACTCGAGTAACAGGCATTCGAGTATTTTAGTATTCCCTCATCTCTATGTGAAGCTAAAACAGACAAAGTACATTTCAGCTTGATAAATAACTATGCCTACAGCTGAAATACGTACATCAACATTCACTCATCTACAATAAGGGACATTGAGAATTAAAATTTGCATGAAAGAACCCTTATCTCTGTCTCTATAGACAATGCTTGGCACAGGTTTAGGTGAAGATATCCTGAGGCATTCAGTTAAGACTGGCATAGTTAAGTACATGCACATATCTGAGATATGAAACTGGTTGAACCAGTGTCTACTCAGCGCCATTTACCTGAAAGGTTCTTGTCGGAGTGAAGTACTGATAAAGCTGATGTACAGCATGATTACATAGACATCAATAGATACTTGGACAGGAATTCTCACCTGCTGTTCACTAGCCGAGAATCATCTGCAAAGTATTTTCAAGTTCAGGTGTTGTTAGAGCACAGCCCTGCTGGTATCCACTAGTGAGGAATGGATCTTGTACCTATAACCCAGCACCCGTCTATTTGGAAGAAAGCACCCACTCTTAAAGGGGTAATCTTTGTCTTTTAAATCAACTGGTTTCAGAAAGTTCTATAGATTTGTAATTTATTATTATTTAAAAATCTCACGTCTTCCCATACTTATCAGCTGCAGTATGTCCTACAGGAAGTGACGTATACTTTCCAGTGTGACATCTCTGTCCAAGACAGAAACTGTCCAGAGCAGGAGCAAATTCCTATAGAAAACCTCTCCTGTTTCCTGCAGAGAGCACTATGTCAGACTGTAAAGAAAACAACATTTCCAGCAGGACATACAGCAGCTGATAAGTACTGGATTGACTGGAGATTTTAAAATAAAAGTAAATTACAAATCTGTATAACTTTCTGAAACCAGTTGATTTAAAAGAATTCCCCCCCCCCCCCCCCCCCCCCCCGCTGGATAACCCCTTTAAGACCTGTCAACAAAGCCAGCATCATCTACTCATCGTATTCCTTGTATGATCTCTACTGGTCACGTTGGTTGAATAGCGCTTCATTTATACAGCAACATGATCTAGCCACATTTTACATGGTGATAATTGAGATTTAAAGGGGTACTCCGGAGATTTTTATTTTTTTTTTCCAAATCAACTGGTGTCAGAAAGTTATACAGATTTGTACATTACTTCTATTTAAAAATCTGTAGTATTTCAGTACTTATCAGCTGCTGTATGTCCTGCAGGAAGTGATGTATTCTTTCCAGTCTGACACATTGTTCTCTGTTGCCACCTCTGTCCACCTATGTCAGGAACTGTCCAGAGTAGGAGAGGTTTTCTGTAGGGATTTGCTACCGCTCTGGACAGTTCCTGACATGGACAGAGGTGGCAGCAAAGAGCACTGTGTTAGACTGGAAAGAATACACCAGCAGGACATACAGCAGCTGATAAGTACTGGAATGATGCTTTTTTTTTATAGAAGTAATTTACATATCTGTCTAACTTTCTGACACCAATTGATTATTTTCTTCTGGAGTACCTCTTTATATAAATGCATACACTTATGAAGAGTATTCTTTCTTACCCATTACAGAGTGGGGGAAAAAAACTTGAAAAATCCTTTTTGGCTCCTACTGCACTGCATATTCTGTTCTACCAAAAAATGTGGGTAATTGATGTAGGAATTTATTCAGATTTCCATATTTGGAGTAAAAATTTAAAATAAAAATGAAAATTATGAACACTTTGTAATTAGAAAACACCAGTAAAAACCCCACGCTGATTTCCAGTGTTGAGTTTTTTATTAATATTTTTCTGTACTGAGGTTTTTATAGGGAATTTGTAGGAGTATATAAATTGTATCGAATAGCTTTTGAATTAATTTTGTGTGGCATAAATTTTTGGGATTTATTTTTATGGTGCTCACCTTGTGGCATAAATAACTTGATTTAAAGGGGAACTCTCAGCATGTTAGACGAATCTCATCCTCAGCACTGTTCCCGTGCTGTTTGTAGTGCATTCCCGTGTCCGCTAAGGCTGATTAAAGCACTGGGGGCGTGGCTGCTGCCCCTGGAGCACTGATCTGTCCCGCCCACGACTAGCCCGCTCCTCTGATAATCGTTAGAAGGGTGGGCCAGCCGGGGACAGACCGGCGTTCTGGGGGCGGTATCCCTGCCAAACGGTCTTACCAGATAGAGGGTTACACTACAAGCTGCACAGGAACGGTGCCAAGGATGAAGGTAAGAGACATGACTCTATCCTCTACGCCCCGTGCACAATAGGGAGCTATCAGCAGACTACATTCATCTAACCTGCCGATAGTTCCCCCTTAAGGGGTCATTACAATTATGGTGATACTTAATTTATCTAGTTTTTTTTCTACTTTTTCTTAATAAAAAAAAAAAATGACACAATAGTGCATTCTAAAACCCATAACATTTGTATTTTCCTGTCGTACTTGTCTCTTTTTTTTGGGGGGGGGGGGGTATTTATTAAATTTACGCCCCTGGTGTATGCCAGATTTTTTGCCTTCTCCCTGGCATACGCCAGCCGTATCCCTCACTCGTCTGCTAAGTGGGCAGGAGGGGGGGCAGCAAGGCAGGGAGGAGGTGTGGCCTCAAGTTAGTTTTAGGCAGACAACCTCTTAAAGGGTGGTATTACACGGGCCGATGGGGCCCGATAATACCTGTAAACGGGCAACGATTCTGGAGACAAGAGAGCGAAAAGTGGCCATGTTTTTGTAGCGCTGGATAACCCCTTGAAGATACCTGAGACAACTCAGTGATCGTGTGAATGGTGATGTTTTCTCGCGGTGCTCTCGGAGGTTTTTTGCCAAGAAAGGTCCATTCCCTGTCCTCATTATCAGGAGAGACCTGTCTGTCTCACGTCCCGGAGAGCTTCCCTTGAGCAGCCAGCAATAGGAGCAGCTAATCAAGCACCAGCAAGACCAAGCGCACGGGACTAACGCTCCGGGGACCCCTTATCTCGCAGGACGGGTGAGAGGTGTATCATACACCATACTATTATACTAATACTTGCATGCATGCTACTGCACAAGTGAGACAGCTATCTCCAAGCCAGTCCCTGCCAGCCGCTTATCAGGCTCATTTGCCGTAACAACTCTATACTATATGAACGTTTCCATCAATCTACCATTCTGCAATTAAGTTTAATCATCGCATACTTATGAATTCTGGCATAACTAAATAATGATTAAGTACTATTAGTATATATCTGTGAATTCTGGCACAAACTATATATTGATTGACAACCAATTATGAATTTTGCTACATTCTGGCTGATGAACTGAACCACAACTACGGACAAATTATCTGCCCAAGAAGTAGACACAGATTCTTCTATAACTTTGTGCACATTTACATTCCCTTTGCCTTTTTATTTTCATTTTATTTTCCTTTTGATGATAATTTTATTTTTTTCATATCCTCATTATCTTTCTTCATTTTTCATTTAATCCTCATCCGGATATTTCATTCCCATGCTGTCCCTTTTTTACTATCAGCTAAATGACCTTTATCATTTGTCTAATGAGTATATGTGATTTTATTGTACACCACGCTATTTATATGCATTGTTTTATTGCTGATTATTTATGGTACCATTACTTTGAACTTACACAGTAAACTATTTAATTTTGCAATAATTCATTGTATTCATTAACTTGTCTAAAGCAGTCCTTCTCAAACTGTGAGGCGCCCCCTAGTTGTTGGTGAGGCCCAGCTGGGGAGCCAGTTTTTTCCAAAAGTGACTATGATCTGCATAGTCCTCCAAAATCTCAATTTAAGCAACTTTATTAATTTATTTTGTACTTGCTTTATTAGTATCTAGTATGGGAGATGGGTGAAAGGTAACCCGAGCATTATTTTCAGCTTTTAAATGGACTTTCACCACAGATGGTGAGGCCCAGGCCCTCCTGGTCAGTCTGGTGAGGCCCAGGCATTGCCTTGGTCTGTTGAGTGAGGCTCCAATAGAAAAAGTTTGAGAAGCGCTGGTCTAAAGGACCTATACTTCTTTTGTTCTTTATTATATACTTAGTGTCTTAAGGGTACAGACACCAAATAGGTCAACCTCGTCAAGTTATTAGCAGTCGAACTCACACTAACCCTATCCTCTGTTGTAGTTAAATGTATATCGTCAGTCGCCGGCCGTGCACCACTATTACACGTAGTCAGGGCTGGCTCCAGGTTTTTCTGGGCCCTTGTGCGACAGAGCCTCAGCGGGCCTCTTCTCCACACACTATGCACAATAACGTGAGACACCACTTGGCACTTGCCCAAGTAAGCCTTGTGCTGACGCCGGCCCTGCACGTAGTGGTGCGCAGTCGGCACTCGCCGAAAAAAGGTCCAAACCTATATCAACGATCAGCTGATGATCGTTGTCATCGGCTGATCGTTGTATTTATTACATGGAGCGATAATCGGCCGAATCAGGCCGATTCGGCCGATTATCGTTCCGTGTAATAGTACCCTAAGGCTATGTTCCCACATCGGGAAGATATAGAGGGAAGGCGGCCATCTCGTAATATAGATGACTGCAAATATTGTTCGTGATCTTTATTAGTGGCCGTCTCTGTTCAATGATGGCCACCTCCCCTCGATATTTTCCCAAAGTGGGAACATAACCTAAAACTAAAAAGTGAATGATTTTAACATTTATAACTGTATTAATATTTCTTCCATTGGTTGTGGGATATACTAATATATAATATACTAATATAATGTTATTATATACTAATAACAGGGTACCTGCTCAGTAATTCAGGTGTTCTCTTTGTCACTGCCGGATGTATAGATAAATAGATAGGAGATAGATAGATACATAGATAGATAGGAGTTATGCTGCGTTTACACGTAACGATTATCGCGCAAATTTGCGCGATAACGATCGAATTCAAACGATAATCGTACGTGTAAACGCAGCGAACGATCAAACGACGAGCGACAAATCATTCATTCTGTTCTTTGAACATGTTCTCAAATTGTCGTTGATCGTTCGCAAAAAATTCGCAGATCGTTCCGTGTGAACAGTCGTTCGCCGATTTAACCAATGTGTGAGATGGGCTTAAGCGATCGCAAAACGAATTTTCTGTACGATATATAGTACTGTCTAAACGCTGATCGTTATGAAAAATAAATCGCTACTCCGACATCGTTAATCGTACGACCGGGCCAATTAATTATTATAGATATAGATAGATAGATAGATAGATAGATAGATAGATAGGAGATAGATAGATAGATAGATAGATAGATAGGAGATAGATAGATAGATAGATAGATAGATAGGAGATAGATAGATAGATAGATAGATAGATAGGAGAAAGATAGATAGATAGATAGATAGATAGATAGATAGATAGATGATAGATAGATAGATAGATAGATAGATAGATAGATAGATAGATAGATAGTTAGATAGATAGATTTTAGAGGCAGGTGGACCAGGCATCAGGTTGTAGGAGGTTTATTCTGTAGTCCATTCCTCATTTTAGTAGGACAGTTCACATTTGGTAAAACTGAAAAGAAAACAACTAAAAACAACACAACCATAAGCAAATGGGAGCAGACAGTGGGTATACTTACTCTTGAGAAGATGAAGCGTTTGACTAATGATTTGCACTTTGCATATATCTCTTATAGGTTTCCATCTGAGGTGGTTACAGCTCCTCTCGTATACCAATTTAATTGCTATATTTAGGCAAACATTTCATTAACAGGTTTCCAAAATTTGCATAGATTCAACCCAGAGAAAAGAAGCTATATTTGTAGTGCTGCTAAGATTACATTACTGTTTAGATAGGAAAATGATGGGTTATTGTTGCCTTTAAAGTATGAAGTGTTTTCACCGGGAGTCAGTCTCCTCCATTTCTTTACATATAGAGGCTACGTTCACACTCCTGGATTTTGCGACTGTCTTTTCAAACGGACACAATGAAAACAGTCACCAAATGATGAACGTCTATCGATAATGAAATGAAAAAATCATCCTGAACATCATTTGTGCCCATTATTATCGTCAGATGGCCAATATGTGGCACCAATGTTGCCGCCATTATTTATGGCTAAAATCCATAAATAATTGGTGGGAATAAAACTTTACACAGTTAAAGGATATGTTCACATACAGTTTTTTAGCCTTTTTTAGCCTTTGGGCTCAAAATGGTCTAAAAATTGAACAAAAGCTAAAAATGACTATGAAAAAAAAGAATAGAAAAATGTCTACAAATGGTTAAAAAAAACGTTATGTGGATATAGCTGTATGCTGCATTTAATAGTTGTATGTAAAAAAGGTAAAATGCATTTAGTGTCATAAACTGGTTCCAATGCCAATAGAGGGAAGCAGAAATAAATGTTTCCTCTGTGGGAATGTCCATAGAGCTCTGAACTGGCAGGTACACAAGTAAAATAAAGCAAACAAACAAAAAATACTACTACTACTGTCATCCCTTTGTTTAGTTTACTATACAGTGTCCCATCTCCCTATTAAATTCCATGGTTGGAATATTATTTACAACAAAGGACTACACTGCAGTTAGGGATGAATCATCTAGAATAAGGAAATAACTAGAGATGAGCTAAGCGGACGGAAATTCGTTTGGCAAGCTTTGCGAATTTTGGGTCAAACTCGTTAAGATTTGTGATTCGAATCATAACGAATTTAATTAAAACAGGCAAAACTATAGTAGCTTCAATATTGGGACTATTTATTACAGTAGGACAAATTTGGTAAAGCATGTTGTTGTAAAAGTGTCAAAAATCGGAAAATTGCAATTAAAAAAAATGTTAATCAGCCAGTCAATCATCCAATTTCCGCCATGGACAGCAGTGGACCCCAGTGGCCAGAGTGTGAATAATATTGACTGTGTCTTCACTGGTTTCAGTGAATTTCTATAGGCACCCAGTTACTTGGTAAACTGGACAATCACCCACAATCAGCCCTCCTCTCCTCTCTGTCCTTAAATTGCGCTGTTAGTCTCTCCCTGCTCAGCTCTAGCTGCCTGCTGCCATCCTGCTCTCCCCTCCACACACAGCTAACTGGCCACCTCCATTACCGAACCGCCTTATATAGAGGGGGAGGGGCTGATATCAAAGAGAGGCCTGCAGCTGATTGGATGGGCACTAGAAATTATGGTTAATCCCTCTCTCCTGCCTAGTGAGGCTCCAGACAGTTAACATGCGCAGCTGCAATTTTGGTCTTTTTTTAAATTTCCTTAACGAATGGGTGGGAATTCGCTTCACAGAACGAAGCGAATTGACGGCCCGATTGACAGCCAATTTTGATGCGACGAATTGTCTTCTCTCATCACTAGTAATAACCACAGACATGAACACATCACTGCTGTACCGCACCAGTCTCTAGTCTCTCCATTCCTGTACAGGCTGTTCCAGCACACTCTTCATTCATTATAACTTTTTAAACTTATTCTAGTAAAATGTATTTAGAACGTACTGTATTTCCTAATGATGGGTCTAATATAACATAGGATTCTGGGTCCCACAGCTCTTATAAGAGCAACAACAGAAGTATTGATCATCTAGACATTTCCTTCCTGGAATCCACAGGGATCTTACACAATTTATTTAAATACAATCACAGGAGACAAAACAATGATCTGAAAATATAATATAATGTTTGATTTACGTAAAGAAGAGAAGACGGAACATTGTTACAAAGGTGACACACTCCGAAAATCTGACAAACAGTAACTTCCCAGTCCTTTCCTGTGTCACACCTATAGACACTGCCTGCCGTGAATCCTTCAATTCTTGAACAGTCTACAGTCTACTTATTGCCTTGTAATATGTCTTCTGCACTGACTAAGGCTATGTTCCCACAACGTCAGCACGGAACTATGAAATAATTACCTACAAAGGACGGCCATGAAAAGGCCACAAAAAGATGGTGTGAACATAGCCTAATACTTAACAGCAATGTAATATATATATATATATATATATATATATATATGCAGCAGATTAGATCTAAATAACTGAACACAGCATCAAATCTGCACCATCAAATCTGCTGCAGATCTACTGCGTATTTGCTGCATATACGGTTTTTGCACAAAAATTTACAGTCTGGTCCAAAGGGGGTGCTCTTTTGAGGGGTGGGGTTACACTTACCCTCCCAATGCCCTCCTGGTATTCAATCAATCATGCAATCAGTGGCTGAGGTGGGGTCCCTTATGGTGGTTTTACACGGAGCGATAATTCGGCCAATTGCACGATTAACGACTTTGAATGAACAATGTTATTTTAATAACGATCAGCGTTTAGACGGAACGATACATCGTACGGAAAAATCGTTATGCGATCGTTTTGCGATCGCTTAAAGGAGAAGTCCGGCCAAAATTAATTTTTTATATGTTGTTACTTATGAAAAGTTATACAAATTTCTAATGTACATTAATTATGGGAAATGCTCATATAGAGCTATTTCCCTTAATTTAGTAGATCAGGAAGTGTTAGAAATATCTCTGAAGAAGTGACGTCACGACCCAGGGTGTAATTCCTATGGAGTGTCCAGCAGGGGGCGCTCTCTATATAGAAGTCTATGGGACTTTATTGTTTCTATGGGTTTCTATGTAATGTAATGTAATGTAATGTAGTGTACAGTGCTTTATTGAATGAATACATCTACAGAATACTTTGGGGAGCAAGTGTCCTTGCTCCCCAAAGTATTGCATAAATGTATTCATTCAATACATTCAATACACAGTAAGCCCGCCGATCCGCCGCATTTCCGCCGCATTCCCGCCGATCCGCCACACGCTGATCCGCCGCATTCCCGCCGCTCCGGACCATATACATTGAACTACAGCTCCCATCATCTGCTTCTAGTATGAACAGGTGATGGGAGCTGTAGTTGGGTAAGGGATATCACATGCCGCCGGGCGCAGGGGGGAGCCGCTCAGTACACAGGAGCGCTCCCCCCTCCTCCTCCTCCTTCCGTGATAACTTCCGCCTATACCAATGCTGAGTCCCTGCCTGGCCGCCGCTCTCCGCTCTCCCCCCCATACATACCGGCTCCCGATGCATCCTGGTGTCCGCGCTGATGTCGGGAGCCGGTATATGTGAGCGGAGAGCGGCGGCCAGGCAGGGAGTGGAAAATTCGGCGGAAATGCGGCGGATCGGCGGGCTTACTGTGTATTGAATGTATTGAATGAATACATTTATGCAATACTTTGGGGAGCAAGGACACTTGCTCCCCAAAGTATTCCATAGATGTATTCATTCAATAAAGCACTGTACACTACATTACATTACATTACATTACATAGAAACCCATAGAAACAATAAAGTCCCATAGACTTCTATATAGAGAGCGCCCCCTGCTGGACACTCCATAGGAATTACACCCTGGGTCGTGACGTCACTTCTTCAGAGATATTTCTAACACTTCCTGATCTACTAAATTAAGGGAAATAGCAGTATATGTGCATTTCCCATAATTAATGTACATTAGAAATTTGTATAACTTTTCATAAGTAACAACATATCAAAAATTAATTTTGGCCGGACTTCTCCTTTAAGCCTATCTCACACATAGGTGAAATCGTTGAAAGACTGTTTACACGGAACGATCTGCGAATTTTTTGCGAACGATCAACGACGATTTGAGAACTTGTTGAAAGATCAAAATGAACGATTTCTCGCTCGTCGCTTAATTGTTTGCTGCGTTTACACGTACGATTATCGTTCGAATTCGATCGTTATCGTGCAAATACGCACGATAATCGTTACGTGTAAACCCAGCATTAGAGTCCATTTACACAGAAAGATTATCTGACAGATTATCTGCCAAAGATTTGAAGCCAAAGCCAGGAATGGAGAGGAGAAATCTCAGGCTTTCCTTTCTGATCTCTGTTTATAGTCTGTTTCTGGCTTTGGCTTCATATCTTTGGCAGATAATCTGTCAGATAAATCTCTCTGTGTAAATGGACCCTTAGCCACTGATTTGAAAGAAAAAGATTTTCGTCAAAGTACCCCTTTAAAGGCCTCCATTTATTGTTAGTAAAGGGGGAATTTAGGGGGCTGTGGATCCTAGGGGATTACATAGAAGGATCTGGAGCGTTTGTGTTAGGTGTTAGTTTCACAGCATACTTATCTGATGAATGTGTCAGTCAGGAGCCTCTGATATAAGGAATTGGATATGTGACTATGCAGGTGTAAGAAAACAATCATCCAGAATGGGAGCTCGGATTACACCAGGTGGGTGATGGAGTAAGCCTCTAAGCCCCCTTACATATTATGACCACTTAAATATCTTCGTCATATGAAAGGGCATGCCCAGATTTATCCCATACTGCTATTTCCCACATTGTATTTTCTTTTAAAAATCATAGAGACAGTTATATAATAGGTTTTACATCCCGCACTGCAAGCTGATACTATAAAGACCATGAGACTCCAAGTGGCGGACAACTAGGCAAAGAACATGGAGAGTTATGCCACGTTTACACAGAGCGATAATTCGCCCAATCGATCGTTTAACGATTTTAAAGCAACGATTTTTTTTTCTATAACGATCAGCGTTTAGACAAATAAATCGTTAAAAAGATCGTTTGAAAATTCGTAAGAAAAATCGTTATTGCGATCGTTTTCAGGATCGCTTAAGCCCATCTTTTACATAGGGTAAATCGGTGGAAGACTGTTTACACGGAACAATCTGCGAATTGTTTGCGAACGACAAACAACGTTTTAAGAACTTGTTGTAAGATCAAAATGAACGATTTCTCGCTCGTCGTTTGATCGTTTGCTGCGTTTACACGTACGATTATCATTCGAATTTGATCGTTATCCTGCAAATTCGAACGCTAATCGTTCCATGTAAACACAGCATAATGCTGCGTTTACACGGAACGATAGTTCGCCCGATCGTACGATTAACGATGTTGGAGTAATGATTTTTTATCATAACTATCAGAGTGTAGACGGTACGATATATCGTACGGAAAATTTGTTTTGCGATCGCTTAAGCCTATCTCGCACATAGGAAAAAATCGGTGAACGACTGTTTACACGGAACGATATGCGAATTTTTGGCGAACAATGATTTTAGAACATGTTGTAAGATCAAAATGAACGATTTCTCACTCGTCGTTTGATCTTTGCTGCGCTTATATGTACGATTATCGTTCGAATTCGATCGTTATCATGCAAATTCGAACGATAATCGTTCCGTGTAAACGCAGCATTAGTCACAACAATTAGATTGGTGAAGATAAAGTTCACATAAAGCAAGAGCAGCTCACATCTTGCACAAGTGGTAGTGTTCTCCATTAGGCGACATTTAGACACACAGTGAAACAAGCAATCCGTGCATGTCAAAAAATTATAGTTTAGATTTTAAAATTGTCAGAATTTCCACAGATTGCATTCAATGCAATGCACAGGAAGAACTATCTGACAAATGTGACCAATTCATGTCAAAGGTCATTGATGCACGGATGTCCAAGTCAAATTGAAGCAATGTTCCTCCCCCTCTAAAAGCCATAATGCTTTTATTTTCCACCGACAAGGCTGGTTGGGGTGTCATTTTTTTTTCTGTCATAATCTAGTTTTTATTGGTATCATATTGGTGTAAAAGAAAAAAATTTGTTTGCTATTTAGTAATTTTTTTCTGAAATATAATTAAAAAAAATCAGCATTGGGCTATGTTCACACAATGTCGAAAATAAAGAAAAGGCGGCCGATTTTGCTATTTAAAAAAATGTCAATTTTTTTGCCGCGATTTAACTGACTGCTATGGCAATGCATTGAAGTCAATGGGAAGACGGACGTCCAATGCACACAATGCATTGAATAACGGACATTTTTACCGCTGGCGTCAAAATAAAGAACATGGTCATTATTTTCGGATGTCTTTTGCAAAAAGCGGACTTTTTTATTAGTTCTTCACACACAGTTTTTCTTTTGTCACTGTTCTTTCTCCAATTTCACTATTAAATTCAATGGACTTTTCAATTGAGCCGCACCCAAAGGCCAATTAGTAACCCCAAACTAGTATAATGTACAAACACCAGTCATTGCAGTCAAGGGGAGGCCAGACTGCTAAATAACGTCCCTTATGTTAGACTCAAAATAAAGGACGTCATTTTAAATGGAGCTAAAAAAAAAAAGTTGTGTGAACATAGCCATTCTGGTGTTTTTTTTCTATTTTAATTTAAGCTGTTCGCTGTGCGGGAACAATATTGTTATATTTTAATAGTTCAGCCAAAAAAATAATAACCTGGAGAGAGAGGACTCTCTTCACTCTCTTGAGCTTCTGGGTGAACTTCCCTCATGCTCTTCTCAATCAATCAATTATTGAACATCGGTAAACAGTTTTTAAACCATTTTATTGGTTGGCCGTCAACACCTTTTTAAAAAAATGTGGATCATTTGCTATTAAATGAGGGCTGTCCAATAAACAGCAGTTATTTTTATGGCCGTAATTTGCATAAAATGGCAACGTTTTGGCGACTGAATGACGTCTGTCCAAAAATACGGCCACAAAAGGGACAAAAAAAAGACTCTACTCTTTTCCCCCACGTGGGCACCGGTCTGTTCATGTAAAAAACACAAAGTGATGTACCTAGTGGCACATTCGTTTTAAGGTTATGTTCACACAACATATCTTTTGTATTTATCATGGCCGTTGTGGCAAATTGCAACAATGTCCGTGATTAATACAAAAGATAGATTTCCATAGAAGTCAGAGGGAATCCAGGCCGGAGTGTATACACATAGTATACACTCCGGCCGCGATTCCATTGGGCCTCACGAAAAACTGACATGTCAGATTTGTGCGGCCGCTCCATTGTGTGCTGAGGTGAATTGCGCCCGCATCCCAATTCAGCACATATGAAGTTCATCCGGCCAGTACTGCAGTACCGGCCTGGATGAACTTCACTGACATCAGCCATTCTGGGACACGGCCAGAAAGGCCAGTGTCTTACTATGTGTGAACCTGGCCTAAGGGCCCTATTCCACGGGATGATTATTATTCGCATAATCATTAACGATAAACAATCCGAACGACCGCTATTGCGAAAGACCTGAAATCGTTCCCCCAATTTACATGGAACAATAATCGTTACTTATGATCGTTCTTGCGGTCGTCTTGTCGTCGCTATTGCGTTCGTCACTACTGCGGTCGTTAATCGTTAACTTCTATTTAAACGAACGATTATTGTTCAGATTCAAACCATTTAACGATAATCTGAACGATAATCGTCCCCTGGAATAGGGCCCTAATATTTAGACAATACAGAACAATACACAACTGTATACAGACAATACTAAATAGAGAACATAATAACAGATCCATCAACAGCAGCATTTTTGAAGATTCCATGCAAACATAGAAGTTCACTTAGAGAACGTCTGATGTTCACTTGGGCCAGGAGGTCTATGATCCCAGCAAGTTAGATAGATTCACTGTAAGCACTTTTTTTTTTATCATTCATTATATGGAGGTTGTAACAAGCTCCATGAAGCCATATAATAGATGTATAGAAAACGAGACAAGCTTTTTCTCAGAACCAATTACTCTAATTTCAGAAAAGGGAGCAGCGTAATGAAACCTCGTATATGTTTCTTCAGCCCCTTTCTAATATCATTTTACTGGTAGAAGAACACCTGCAAAGACGAATCACCACATGACCCTACATGTGAAGGATTACTGATTGCTGGGGATTAAGGCAATGGATGGTAGTTGCTTTTAGGAAGGTAATTTCATGCTTGGTAAGTGGGTTATAAACACTGAAGAGGTATTTATTAATGGACCAGACCAAGCAGAAAGACCATTATTAGTGCACTCTGATAAAGCGTAATTGGAAACGGCAAGCATTCAGACTAAGTAATACACCATGTCAGACAATACTTCATGCAACTCATATTGCTAAAAATGTGATGTACTCTGTTACTAAAGGAACTGGATGGGATGATTTTACACCCCTATCTGTGTTCAATTTATCATATATATGTAAATTCATTGTGGGATACTCACCAGACACAGACATATGGAGGTTTTACACAGAGCGATAATTCGCACGATTAACGATTTTGAATGAACAATGTTTTTTTTATAACGATCAGCGTTTAGACGGAACGATACATCTCCCGACAACTCCCGCGGGACCCCCCCCCCCCAAAAAAAAAACACAGACACACACAGACACCTTACTCACCATCCCTCCGGTGACGATCGCCACTCCATTCGCCCGCCGTCCGCCTCACCGTCACCGCCGTCCGCCGTCCAGCGATGTCTCTGATTACCGGGTCCTGGGGATGGAAAAGGCTGCCAGTGCGCTTGCGCACCGGCAGCCTTTTCATTGGCTGGAGTGCATCACATGGCTTCCAGCAACCTCAGCCAATCAGGGCTGACGAGGCTGGAAGCCATGTGATGCGCTCCAGCCAATGAAAAGGCTGCTGGTGCGCATGTGCACCAGCAGCCTTTTCCGTCCCATTCACTCTCTATGAAGACGCCGAGGAGGAAGAAGACCCGGACCGCCCCCCGGCTCTGACACGTCGTCACCAGATGCCGCCCGGGATAAGAGGACCGTGACGATCGTAATAGGTAATGTATATATTCTTTAACTTCCGGGCGGGGGGGTCGGGGGTCCGAAAGTGGGGGAAGGGGGCCAGACCGGGTATTTAACCACATTACAAAGTTATATAACTTTGTAATGTGTGTTAAATAAGCTTAAAAATTTTTTCGTGGGAGTTGTCCTTTAAGCCAAATCGTTGAAAGAATGTTTACACGGAACGATCTGCGAATTTTTTGCGAACGATCAACGGCGATTTGAGAACATGTTGAAAGATCAAAATAAACGATTTCGTGCTCGTCGCTTGATCGTTCACAGCGTTTACACGGAACGATTATCGCTCAAATGCGATCGTTACCGTGCAAAAAAACGAACGATAATCGTTCCGTGTAAAAGGACCATAAGATTAAAGCGGAGGGCAGGGTCAATGAGGAAAGTTTGTGTCCATCTTTTAGAGCTTTATTTTTTACAGAACATAAGTAGAAACATTCTTTATGTAAAATTAAAGGCCCCATTACACTAAATGATTATTGGACTTACCGATAATTGTTCAGTGTAAGGCAATGTTCACACTACGCCGGACTTTTGCAACCAAAACTACGGCCGTAGAATTACGAGCCTACGGGCTAGTCGTGAAACTACGGCCGTTGTTTAATTTTGCTTCCTAGCATGTTTATAAGCAGGATGAGACAGGTCACTTTACTTTAAATACTGCGCCCAGCCCGAGAAACCACTCAGAATTTTTTTTACATCAAAATCAAGTTTAATTCAGCAGATATAAGTTTTACGTTCGCGGACGCATTGAAATCCATGGCCGTTGTTGCAGCATTACCTACCGGAAATAAATGACATGTTCATTTTTCACGGGGACGTATAAATAACGGGCGTTATCTGATACGTAGTGTGCATTCAACGGCCGTAGTAACATTGCATTGCAGTCATAAAAGGGAACCTCATAACAACGGCTGTAGTTTTACGGCAAGGACTACGGCCATTGTTTTACGTAGTGTGAACATAGCCTAATAGCGCATGTTAAAAGGCAATGATCAGTCAACATGCGCAATGTCGGCTTATCGTTGTCTTTCAACATGTTGAAAGATCATAATTTGTGCACTGTGACTTCAATGGGCCACCGGAACAATCTAAGGATCATTCGGCCACCCCCTCCCACTGCTCCCCGCTTGCTGTCTTTGCGTGTAATAGCACACACAGCAAGCAGGGAAAGAGGGAGAGATGACAGGTGGACGCTCGCTTCCCCCGGAATATCAGGCTGTGTAATAGGGCCTTATGGCTGGGTGATTAACTGAATTAAATGATGCAGAGCTTCATTCTGGGAATTTACTGCAGGAAGGATTACCATCAGGGGGATTACCTACATTTTACTGGGGGGGGGGGTGGGTTAGCTACTAGGGGGACTACCTAGAGTAAGGATAGCTACATGGGGGATTCTGTGTAAGCTAACAACCGGAGGGCTGCCTACATGGATGCAGGAGGGGCCCAACTACTATATGGATGCACAGAGAAGACCTCCTATACTATATGGAGACACAGAGGGCACCTATACTATATGGAGACACAAAGGGCACCTATACTATATGGGGGCACCGAGAAAACCTCAAACTCAGGCCCTCCAGCTGTTGCAAAGTCCCATCATGCCTGGACAGCCAAAGCTTTTTTTTATTTTTTTTTGCACTACGGCTCACAGCCTGGTACACAACTATGAATGTGTGAATGGAGCCATTTAATACACTGATCCTATTGCGGACGCGTGAATAGGGCCTAATTGTACTTTTTCTGGCTTTCCATATGGTATATCTTGAGAAATTCTTCTTTTACAATCGACTCAGGTTATAGAATAGGTTCTACTGCTTCCTAGAAGCGAGTGCTGCCAGGTTACCAGAAGCAGCAGCCTTGAGGGCTAGCTCTGAAGAGCGGCAATACAGCCTCGGGCAGTGAAGCCAGAGAGGCAGGATGTGCTGCCAGATTAAATATGTCTCCATGTCTGTTTACTAATTAAATGTGTTGTTTGTCTGGCAAAACTTTAATGACTTTGAGAACCTTATGAATTATTTTTTTAGGCTTTGATGTTCTGCTTGGTTTGGATTGGCACTCCTATGTATAATACTTTGTTTGCTATTGGAACAACGCAAGAAGAAGTTGCAGCACAGGAATTATTTACAAGGCAAAAAAAAAAAATCTCATTCTTTGGGGTTATCATATGCTGATGAGAATGGTTTTTATTTCAACGTGGGGAAAGTAAAAACTTTCATAGTAAACAAAAAAGCTAGTAATAAAAAACAGGTTTTCCATCCTAATAAAAAACACATTACTAGAATAAACCTATATTAGGTTGTGGGATTATAACCCAACGGTGGAGTCATGTGACCACCATTTATGTTGTGTAACCCTTTCACGTACTTCTTGCTTCTATTCCTTACCCTCATCTCTCACAGTGACTGGGAATAGAGATGAGCGAAGCAGCCGGAAATTTGCTTTGTGAATTCTGGGTCAATAGTAGCTACAATACTGGAACTATTACAGAAGGGAGAATTTGTTAAAGCATGTTGTTGTAAAATCGGAAAAAGAAAAGTAATTCAGCCAATTTTCACCATGGACAGCAGTGAACCTTGGTGGATCAGCGGCGTAATATCAATTTTTTTTTCCCAGGACAGGAGTGGAGTGCGAGCACTGATTATGTAAGGTGCACACACTCAGTTCACTAATGAAACCCAACTTGTATAAAACAGTAGGAGTAGAGTGTGAGCACTGATTATGTAAGGCGCACACTCAGTTCACTAATGAAACCCAACTTGTATAACACAGTAGGAGTGCCAGCACGGATTATGTAAGGTGCACACTCAGTTCAGTAATGAAACCAAATTTGTTTAACACAGCAGGAGTGGAGTGCTACCACTGATTATGGAAAGCGCAAGTTCCATTCACTGATCCCAGTAAATTGGTATAACTCAATAAGAGTTTACAGTGCCCATTGAGTGAATATTATGGACTGTGTCTTCACTGATCCCAGTGAATTCCTATAGGCACCCAGTTACTTTGTAAAGTGGACACTTGGTTGGCAACTACAACAAGCAATCACCCACAATCAACCCTCCTATCCTCTCCTCTCTGTCCCTATATAACTCTGTTAGTTTCTCCCTGCTCTGCTGTAACAGCCTGCTACCATCCTGTTGTCTCCCCCAAACACAGCTGACTGGCCACCTCCGTTACCGAACCTCCTTATATAGAGGGGGAGGTGCTGATATCACAAAGGGGCTTGCAGCTGATTGGACGGGCACTAGGGATTATGATTAATCTCTTCCCCCCCCCCCAGTGATGCTCCAGACAGCATTTGCGGCCGCCAATTTGTTTTTGTGAATTTTCTTAACAAATCCGCGTGAATTTGCTTTGCAAAATGAGGGGAATTGACATTGCAGTTCTCTTACTGGGAACCTTCTTGTTTACATTCAGAAACTCAAACCCCTCCTGACCCTTTTCCCTCTCAAAGCTGAGGGTTCTGTACAATGTATCAGTGTAGAAAATCTTCTTTGGGACAAACGCAACAGCCAGACTGATAGCTGTAACCTACACTGAAACATTGTAACAAAATATAGAATTTTTAATCACTGATAAGACGAAGATTTTCAGAAAAAAAAAGGGAATTGAAATGCAATTCTTTTTTTTACTAACACTATTTATCTGAATGTTTTATGTTCTGTTTATCTGGACACTATACAGTTGCTGATATTATAGAGCTGGTTTTTGTAAGACTCTACCTACCTAAGGACTGCATACATTATGTGATTATGTTTTTAGAACGTCTTTTTTTGGCCGTTTCCATGACTTTTCTTGGACGAAAGTCATTTTGGCATCAAAATGCATCAATTTTATGCAAATTTGTTGCCAAAAGGACAGTCATTCCATAAAAAACTGTTGCGAAACGGCCAAAAACAATACGTTGTGGAAATATAGCCTTTATTTAGCATACATTATATGTTATATCTGAGTCTTATATGATGCTACAAGCTAATAACTATATACTTATACAGTAGGTGTATTAGCATCTTAACTACTACTACACGGAAAATTAAGACAGGGTCTTATAGTATTTCTCCCGCAAAAAAGAGCTAGGTCTTATTTTTTTCCACAAAGAACAGTCACACATTATACTTGATTCCTTTCTTGAACTGCGCGGAGCAGCATTTTCTTGTTGAATTTTTGTTGTTTAAGTGTTAACATGTTCTGTGAGTGGATTTTGCCCTTCCATGGTGGAAGGTAGCAGGGCACTTTTCCAGGGCGGTTGGGAGCTAAGGTATACCTATTCTCCATCTACATGATGTCAGTGACGTCATGTGACATAACCTAGTTCTGTAGGTCTTATTTTTGGAGAAGGTCTTATGTTTGAGGCTATGTTCACACAATGTGAACGACCGGCCGTTCGCCGATCTCTGCCAAGATCATCCCGGCCGGTACTGAAGTACCGTCCGGAAGATCTTTATGGCAGTAGTGTTCTGATGCGGGTGCATCAGCGCGTGCCCGCATCAGAACTCGCCATAGTGCACAATGAAGCAAGCGGCCGGAGCCGCTTGCTTCATTGTGTGAACTGACAGGGTTTCTTACGGCCGTAATTCATTGAATTGCGGCCACAGAAAACTGACATGTCAGTTCTTTGCGGCCCGGCATGGGATCCCGTCCGGAGCATATACTATGTGTATACGCTCCGGCTGGGTTTCCATACAACAATAGGCTATGTTCCACACTGCCAATGGCAACAACGGCCGTACTTTTACGTAGTGTGAACATAGCCTTAAGGTTACCACAAAAACCCTGCAAAATCAAGCTATGGCTTATTATAGAGGTTGGCCATTTTTTGGTGAAACAGGGTAATACAGTTATACTTGTAGTCAGGCTTGTGAACTATTTTTGAAAATATCTATATTAATAGCGGATGGTATTTTACAACGTGTGAACATAGCCTAAACGTGGATGCTGTATCCAACTACATATAACTAGTAGCGGTCTTTGGCACTAAGCACCCCAAGCAATCGCTTGGGGCCCCCAACATCCTCTGCCCCGCTCGCTGCTGTGATCTGAACTGTAACTATGAGCGCTCGTAATGAGCGCTCACAGTTACATGCAGCAGCACTGACAGGGTGGGAGCCATTGGCTCCCTTCCTGTCAGTCACTCTTGTGGCCGCAGGAAGTGTTTTCCCTGCGGTCACAAGTGGCCGCTCTGTCCTTGTGGTGTCGGTGCTCCAGTGACATCACTGGAGCATTGGCGCCAGGACAAGGGGAGCGCGGCCACAAGAGTGAAGAGAAGAGGAGACGCCCGGACCTATATATATGTAACTGGGGGAGCACACAGGGGGTCTATATATAACTGGGGGCAGCACACAAGGGGTCTATATACTGCTGGAGGAGCACACAGTGGTCTATATAGCACTGGGGGAACCACACAGGGGGTTTATATACTACTGGAGGAGCACACAGGGTTCTATATCCAATTTGGGGAGCACACAGGAGGTCTATATCCAAGTGGGGGAGCACACAGGGGGGGCTATATACCACTGAAGGAGCACACAGGAGGTCTATATCCAAGTGGGGGAGCACACAGGGGGTCTATATACTAGTGGGGGAGCACACAGGGGGTATATGCAACTGGGGGCAGTACACGGGGTATATACGACTGGGGGCAGCACACAGGGGGTCTATATACTTTTGGGGGAGCACACGGGGGGGCTATATATAACTAGGGGAACACACAGGCGTCTATACACTACTGGGGGAAGCACACAAGGGGTATATACTACTGTGGGGAAACACACAAGGGGTATATACTACTGGCAGCTGCGCACAAGGGGTATATACTACTGGGGGCAGCACAGAGCGGTCTATTGTTGTGGAGTGCGTGTCGGCGGGGGGGGGGGGGGGGGTCAAGACGTAACTTCGCTTGGGGCCCCAGAAATGCCAAGACCGCCCCTGCTTACCTGTCCATGTTCCCGCACTGACCAGAGCCACTGCTGATACTTCCTTACCTGTCTTTGAAGTGACAGACCGCTCAGCCAATCACTGGCCGCAGTGCTGTCCCGTCTTGGCCAGTGATTGGCTGAGAGGCCTGTCACTGACGTTAATGATGTCCGTTCAGCCCTTGCTGTACGATAATCTAGCAGATCGGCGCTCGCTAATCAGGTGTATCGGGCCGTGTAATACCACCCTTATTTTTTCCTGCACGATATGTGCATTAGCTCTACCTAGGCATCTGAGCGGTGTCTTTCTCCAAACTAGAACCAACTATATATAAAGCAAGTAAGTAATTAAGGCAATGGCACACCAATGTGTCAAAATGTAGAAACAAAAAAAATAATATAGATGATAAATGCATCAAAAAGCGCACCAATCTCTACCACAGCTTGCACACCCCAAGTGCATGCAACGGTATCTGCAATGTAATAACAAACACAGGAGTAGCGCAATGCAGGTAGAAGGCACAAAAGCAAAGTAGAAAAAAAGAAAAAATTATTAGGCTAGATGAGAACAGGATGAAGGCAAGGACATGGACAGAGGGGAAGAGGCAAACAACATATTACTACGGCCCACTAACGTCCCACGCGTTATGTCCTGCTCAATCCCTGAGGAAGTCCTGGGAGCAGGACGTAACATGTGGGACATTTTTGTTACATTGCACAGGCACTTTAGCTATTATTTAGTTGTGGTATACAGTAAGGGGGAGGAGCAGCTACTTCATAGGGATGGCATGCACATGGTTCTTTTGGCGTTTACATATATGATGATGATGGCGTTATAAGGAATGAGACATTCTTTGGAGTTTCCCTACTCCTTTATTGGCCATGAGAACATGATGACCTGTCATGTCTCTCTGTTTAGTGGTTTTTATTTGTTTTTTCAAAAAAACTTTTTTGGGTGTTTTTTTCTGTATATTTGATTTATTTGACAGTGCTGTTTCTATAAGAAATAGGCCATGTTTTTTTAAGCCTGGGTAACCCCTTTTAGTGGATAAATAATAATTCTAGGAGCAAAATAGCATACATGCCTATGTGAAAGTATAGAATCCCGTCTCCTCCCCTTCTTCCATCCATACCCCTTCTCTATATCCCTCTTCTCACCTCTCCTGGTTGAACCTGATGGGCCTTTGTTGACATGTTTTTTTTTTAACCTTACTATGTGTCCTGTTGGCTCCTTACCCTTGTACTGTTAAAGGGGCACTCCGGGCAGGAGGTTTTTATTCAATATCACTGGGTGGGGGGATGAAAACAATGATGTCCATTCACCTCCCCACTGGTGCGTTGGAATTGGGTAGATAAGTGGACATCATTGTTTTCATCCACTCCCTCTACGGCTATACTGAAAAAAGGCTTCCCGATATCATTTTACACAATACATTTCCTCAGGTTGCAGACACGACGCTCCACCCTCATTGTCATCTAAACCTCATGTCCAGCTGTGGAGAGACAAGTCTACAACACAGGAATATCAGCCAGGAAACCATCAGCTGCATCTGCTCCGTGTAGTATCCGGAGTCCGGGAACCAGTGGCGTAGCCACCGTGGTCGCGGGGGTCGCCGCCGCGACCGGGCCCGCCACAAGGGGGGCCCGCGGGGCCCCCCGATCAATCACTCTTGTGACCGCAAGCATTGTTTTGCTTGCGGTCACAAGAGTCCGGCTCCGTCTTCCCCCGGCTGCTGCGCGGCTGCCGGGGGTGTCGCGTCTTACCCCCGGCAGCGCGCGCATCCCAGAACTCCCTGCGCGCCTTGGGCCCTGACTTCCGGTTCCGGCGCGCAGGGAGTTCTGGGATGCGCGCGCTGCCGGGGATAAGACGCGACACCCCCGGCAGCCGCGCAGCAGTCGGGGACAGACCAGGAGGAGTGAGGATCAACGTGGGAGCGCGTTGTCAGGTGAGTTAAGTTTTGTTTTTTTTATCAGCATGTACGGGTGGGGGGAAAGGAGGGGGCCATCTATGAGGGTGGGGGGAAAGGAGGGGGCCATCTATGAGGGTGGGGGGAAAGAGGGGGCCATCTATGAGGGTGGGGGGAAAGAGGGGGCCATCTATGAGGGTGGGGGGAAAGAGGGGGCCATCTATGAGGGTGGGGGGAAAGGAGGGGGCCATCTATGAGGGTGGGGGGAAAGGAGGGGGCCATCTATGAGGGTGGGGGGAAAGAGGGGGCCATCTATGAGGGTGGGGGGGAAGGAGGGGGGCATCTATGAGGGTGGGGGGAAAGGAGGGGGCCATCTATGAGGGTGGGGGGAAAGAGGGGGGCCATCTATGAGGGTGGGGGGGAAGGAGGGGGGCATCTATGAGGGTGGGGGAGAAGGAGGGGGGCATCTATGAGGGTGGGGGGAAGAGGGGGCCATTTATGAGGGTGGGGGGAAAGAGGGGGGCCATCTATGAGGGTGGGGGGAAGGAGGGGGCCATCTATGAGGGTGGGGGGAAGGAGGGGGCCATCTATGAGGGTGGGGGGAAAGAGGGGGGCATCTATGAGGGTGGGGGGAAAGAGGGGGGCATCTATAAGGGAGGGAGGAAGGGGACCATCTATAAAGGGGGGGAAAGGGGACCATCTATAAGGGAGGGGGGGAAGGGGACCATCTATAAGGGAGGGGGGGGAAGGGGACCATCTATAAGGGAGGGGGGGGAAGGGGACCATCTATAAGGGAGGGGGGGGGGAAGGGGACCATCTATAAGGGAGGGGGGGGGAAGGTGACCATCTATAAGGGAGGGTGGGGGGAGAGGGGGCCATCTATAAGGGAGGGTGGGGGGAGAGGGGACCATCCATAAGGGAGGGTGAGGAGAGAGGGGGCCATCTATAAGGGAGGGGGTATAGGGGGCCATCTATAAGGGAGGGGGTAGAGGGGGCCATCTATAAGGGAGGGGGTAGAGGGGGCCATCTATAAGGGAGGGGGTAGAGGGGGCCATCTATAAGGGAGGGGGTAGAGGGGGCCATCTATAAGGGAGGGGGCCATCTATTTGGGGGGGCAACATAGGGGGAGAGGGAATACACAGAGGGGGGCATATATTATTAGGAGGTCACATAGAGTCAGGGCTACCCACTAAATGAGGGTGTAAAGGGGACAGTACAGATGTGTAGTGTGTAGAGAGATGGAGATGGTGTCAGAGTGTGGAGCCTAATATGTCTGTCTGGCAGATTCTGTGGATTCGTGGCTCGGAGAAGTTCTCATAACGGCCTAGGACAGATGGAGAAGATGATGAAAAGGAAAGAACTCCGATCAGAAAAGACGTCTCCTGTGAGTCACCTGATATAACTGCACAGTAATGTATATGGTGTATAGAGCCTGTGTAGAGCTGGGGCCACCTCTATATGACTGGATGAGGTGATTTAGTATACTGGATTTGGTCAGTAACAATATGGTGGTGATGGTAGTGGTTGTGGTGGGGCGGTAATGTTTCCTCCCTATATACTGGTATTACTGGTAATATTGGTCTCAGTATACAGGATTTGGTCGGTAACAGTATGGCGGTAATAGGTAATATCTGTCTTGGTGTGTGTGTGTGTGTATATATATATATATATATATATATATATATATATATATATATATATATATATATACATACAGTGGTACCTTGGTTTAAGAGTAACTTCGTTTAAGAGCGTTTTGGTTTAAGAGCTCACAGTTTTTCAAAATTGTGACTTGGTTTAAGAACATTGCTTTGGTTTAAGAACTTCCTGTATCGGGTGGGAGCGCGAGTGGAGAAGGGGCATGGCCTGCATAGCGGGGTCTACAGCACTGTACTCTAAACACCTTCCAAATCATAGCAGATCCCCTTCAGGCTGGGGCTTACATCAGGGGACAGGACTGTGGGGGGGGGGGTAATCTCTCCATAGCTGTAACCCCTCTCTCCCCGGACAGAGAGTGCTGCATGTATGTGCCCACATCTGTACTGCTCATTCCTCCATGCTCCCTGCAGTCTCTGTCAGCCCTTGTGTTTCCCATCCTCTCCATTACTGTACAGTACAGAATAATAAATATATTTGGGGTGCGGAACCAATTGTCTGCATTTACATGATTTCTTATAGGAAAATTTGCTTTGGTTTAAGAGTGGATTTGGATTACAAGCACGGTCCTGGAACGAATTATGCTCATAATCCAAGGCACCACTGTGTGTGTATATCTATATATATATATATATATATATATATATATATATATACACAAACACACACAACAATAGCATCACTTGGTCGTGAAAGGAGGGGGGGGGGCCCAAGTTGGCCTCTCGCACCAGGGCCCAGGAGACATTAGCTACGCCCCTGCCGGGAACCATCAGCTGCATCTGCTCCATGTAGTATCCAGAGTCTGGGAACCATCAGCTGCATCTGCTCCATGCAGTATCCGGAGTCCGGGAACCATCAGCTGCATCTGCTCCATGCAGTATCCGGAGTCCGGGAACCATCAGCTGCATCTGCTCCATGCAGTATCCGGAGTCCGGGAACCATCAGCTGCATCTGCTCCATGCAGTATCCGGAGTCCGGGAACCATCAGCTGCATCTGCTCCATGCAGTATCCAGAGTCTGGAAACCATCAGTTGCATCTGCTCCATGCAGTATCCGGACTCTGGGAACCATCAGCAGCATCTGCTCCATGCAGTATGCGGAGTCCGGGGACCATCAGTTGTATCTGCTCCATGCAGTATGCGGAGTCCGGGAACCATCAGCTGCATCTGCTCCATGCAGTATCCGGAGTCCGGGGACCATCAGCTGCATCTGCTCCATGTAGTATCCGGAGTCCGGGGACCATCAGCTGCATCTGCTACATGCAGTATGCGGAGTCTGGGAACCATCAGCAGCATCTGCTCCATGTAGTATCCGGAGTCCGGGAACCATCAGCAGCATCTGCTCCATGCAGTATCCGGAGTCCGGGAACCATCAGCTGCATCTGCTCCATGTAGTATCCAGAGTCTGGGAACCATCAGTTGCATCTGCTCCATGCAGTATCCGGACTCTGGGAACCATCAGCAGCATCTGCTCCATGCAGTATGCGGAGTCCGGGGACCATCAGTTGTATCTGCTCCATGCAGTATGCGGAGTCTGGGAACCATCAGCAGCATCTGCTCCATGTAGTATCCGGAGTCCGGGGACCATCAGCTACATCTGCTCCATGTAGTATCCGGAGTCTGGGAACCATCAGCTGCATCTGCTCCATGCAGTATCTGGAGTCCGGGAACCATCAGCTGCATCTGCTCCATGTAGTATCCGGAGTCTGGGAACCATCAGCAGACGCCGCACGCTATCATCACCGCAAATAGCTGGAAAGAGAGGCAACACATTCTATCCACCTATCGACCATGTATCACTATGTTCTTCCCAGAATATGGGCGCAAATATTATCTATCAAAGACCCAAAACTGTTACATTCAGATTTATTTTGTAATTGTGAAGTAATTTTATTATAATAAGATGTAATTACAGTGGTGTCTTGGATTACGAGCATAATTCGTTCTGGGACTGTGCTTGTAATCCAAATCCGCTCTTAAACCAAAGCAAAATTTCCCATAAGAAATAATTGAAATGCAAACAATTGGTTCTGAACAACATGTGGAACAAATGAAACAAACATTTATAAGCAGCTGAATATGTGATATTATAAGTTACTGTACAGTATAGCAATCAGCATATGGAGTATAATGTATAGTAAGGGCATAACACTGAAAAATAGCCGCAACATGCTAGAATAGAGAAGCAGGGCTGCTGTCAGAGGTCAGTGTGGTCACATGCAGGGCCGGTTTTAGGCTAAATGTGGCCCTGGGCAAAGTTGAAGGTGGGGCCCCAAATGCTGAAATGTTGTAGCAATAATTTAAGGTCCCCATACACTTTAGTCAGGGGTACCCGCTGCTCGTGGCGGGTTCGGGTATTACATGGTCTGATACTCTGGAGAAGTTAGCACTAATCTAGCAGATCTTGGATACAGAACCCATAGGACGGCTCAATTATTGTGCAGCAAGGGCTGCATGGACATCATTAGCGATGTCCATGCAGCCCTTGCTGTATATAGTAAATAATAAAGCTATTACTTACCTGATCACATTCCCCAGTTTCCTCAGGCCTTGTCTGTGCGATACCCTGGTCAGCCTAGTTGCAGCTCTCACTTCTGGTCCCATCTCTGAAGTGACTGAGAAATCACTAGCCAAGACAGGCTGAGTGGCTTGTTGCTTCAGACACGGGACCAGTAGTAAGAGCTGCAGCTGCGGTGACCAGGGTATCGCACAGACAAGGCCTGAGGACACTGGGGAATGTGATCAGGTAAGTAATAGCTTTATTATTTTAACCCCCCATTTATTGCCATTGGCCGTGTTACCTAATACATGTAGTGATATGTAGCTGGCAGCTGAGGATCGTTTTTTTAGCTGATTGTTGTCTTTATTACATGGGTGAGATCGGCCTGATTCAGACAATTATTATTAGGGCTCTTAGTCACAGTCAGTCAGTCCAGAAGGTTGCAAGCCAGGACTGCCGCTAGTGTCGTATAAGACTGACACACAAAAAATGTTTATATGCAGTGTTTAAAAATATATATATATATATTGCTATATCAGGACCTAAAATTACCTGAAGAAAACGCGCACAAAGAACAATATTATCACCTCTCCATGACCAACACATAATGACCCAAAAACACCAATATTACCACCATACAGTGACCACCACATAATGACTCTATATACAGACCAATATTACTGCCATAGGGTGACTGCCACATAATGACTCTATATACACACACTATATACAGACCAAAATTACCAATGTAGAGTGACTACCGCATAAAACCCCCAAAACACGGTATACAGACCAATATTACCGTCATAGAGTGACCACTACATAATAACTCTATATACAGACCCTTGGAAAGACAGATAGCCACCGACACTGCTCAACTTAGGCTACCACATATACGGACCCCACAGGTGAATAGAGATTAGACGATGATCATTGGTTGGTGCTCACTACGATAATAGATGCATGTAAACTTGACAAGTTCGTAAGAAAAAGATGAGGGCACTCACCGCTTATGTGATCTTCTTTTATTTCATTTCATATCTTTGCATGCATAAATTACTGGGCATAGTGGGCTTCAGCGTGGACGCCAGACACCCACCAGATCATTGTTCCAGTGGGTGTCTGCCCTCCACGTTGAAGCCCACTATGCCCAGTAATTTATGCACGCAAAGATATGAAATGAAATAAAAGAAGATCACATAAGCGGTGAGTGCCCTCATCTTTTTCTTACGAACTTGTCTATATACAGACCAATATTACTGCCATAGGTTGACCTCCACATAATGACTGAATACTATCTTATTTTTCCTGAATAAAACACCGTATTACCTTAGTGACACTATACATAGGAGCTGCAGCCAATCACCGCCCTCAGTGGTCACCTGCAGCAATTACATAGAACTGATGGGACCAGAGAATGGCTGCAGCTCCTATGCAGTTGAGGGTACAAACACACGTACCGTATCCGCAGCAGATTTTACGATGTAAGTTCGCAGTGAAATACGCTCCAGGTACCTTCCCATTCACTTCAATGGGATAACATACTCACAGCAGAATTGTCATCCCACTGTGAGTATGTCAAAGTCAGTGCCATTAACCCCCGCAGCCTGGATACCTGCCCATTCACTTCAGCTGCCCCGCCACACCGCACCGATTGGCTGAGCACCAGGAGACACCGGGAGCCCGCAAAGCAAGCCAGAGCGGGGACCCGGTACAGTATGTTCCCGGGCTGCTGGGGTTAATAACACTGACTATGACATACTCACAGCACAATGGCAATCCCACTGTGAATGTCATCCTATTGAAGTGAATGGGCAAAATCCACAGGCGATTTTTCTGCGAACTTGCAGCGTAAAATCTTCTGCGGATAAAACACGTTTATACCCTTATAGCGACTTCACCTGAACACTTCTGTCACTGCTGAGACAGCAATGGGATTTATATATATATACTCACCGGCCACTTTATTAGGTACACCATGCTAGTAACGGGTTGGACCCCCTTTTGCCTTCAGAACTGCCTCAATTCTTCGTGGCATAGATACAACAAGGTGCTGGAAGCTTCCTCAGAGATTTTGGTCCATATTGACATGATGGCATCACACAGTTGCCGCAGATTTGTCGGCTGCACATCCATGATGCCAATCTCCCGTTCCACCACATCCCAAAGATGCTCTATTGGATTGAGATCTGGTGACTGTGGAGGCCATTGGAGTACAGTGAACTCATTGTCATGTTCAAGAAACCAGTCTGAGATGATTCTAGCTTTATGACATGGCGCATTATCCAGATGTTGGGTACATTGTGGTCATAAAGGGATGGACATGGTCAGCAACAATACTCAGGTAGGCTGTGGCGTTGCAACGATGCTCAATTGGTACCAAGGGGCCCAAAGAGTGGCAAGAAAATATTCCCCACACCATGACACCACCACCACCAGCCTGAACCGTTGATACAAGGCAGGATGGATCCATGCTTTCATGTTGTTGACGCCAAATTTTGACCCTACCATCCGAATGTCGCAGCAGAAATCGAGACTCATCAGACCAGGCAACGTTTTTCCAATCTTCTACTGTCCAATTTCGATGAGCTTGTGCAAATTGTAGCCTCAGTTTCCTGTTCTTAGCTGAAAGGAGTGGCACCCGGTGTGGTCTCCAGCTGCTGTAGCCCATCTGCCTCAAAGTTGGACGTACTGTGCGTTCAGAGATGCTCTTCTGCCTACCTTGGCTGTAACGGTTGGCTATTTGAGTCACTGTTGCCTTTCTATCAGCTCGAACCAGTCTGCCCATTCTCCTCTGACCTCTGGCATCAACAAGGCATTTCCGCCCACAGAACTGCCGCTCGCTGGATGTTTTTTCTTTTTCGGACCATTCTCTGTAAACCCTAGAGATGGTTGTGCGTGAAAATCCCAGTAGATCAGCAGTTTCTGAAATACTCAGACCAGCCCTTCTGGCACCAACAACCATGCCACGTTCAAAGGCACTCAAATCACCTTTCTTCCCCATACTGACGCTCGGTTTGAACTGCAGGAGATTGTCTTGACCATGTTTACATGCCTTAATGCACTGAGTTGCCTCCATGTGATTGGCTGATTAGAAATTAAGTGGTAACGTGCAGTTGGACAGGTGTACCTAATAAAGTGGCCGGTGAGTGTATATATATAAATAAATATTTATATATATATATATATATATATATACATATATACACACACAGATATACATACATCCCATATATTTATATATATATATATATATATATATATATATATATTATACACATACACACACACACACACACACACACTAACACATCCATGAAAAAAACATTACAGAAATCCAAACCATCCGGTCCATATACTACACACATGCATACCTCCCAACTGTCCCGGATCTGGCGGGACGGTCCCGATTTTGGGATCATGTCCCGCCCTCCCGGTACAGCCCCGATGTGTCCCGCTGCCGCGCACCTCTCCCCAGCCGGACCCGCCGGATTCTGTGAGATCTGGTGGGGAGCGGCAGAGTGAAGGAGCTGTAACTGTCGCCCTGTGTACAGTGCGGGGGCTGGTGTGATGTGGATGGAGGAGACAGTGTGCTGCGGTGCCCGGGCTGTAGCTGCTTCCTGTGTGACCCGGTCACCGCAGTACACGTGCTGTTGCTGCTGCAAGCTCTCTCTGTGGGGGAGCTGAGGAGGCACTGAGGCTGCAGAGGTATCTGACCGACAAGTGTCTCCCCGGGCAGAGCTGCTGGAGGCCAGGGAGCAGGGGCCACACTACAAATGGAGGTAATGGGTGTGTAGGGTGGGGGAGGAATGGTCCAGGGCTGGGGGCACACTTACACTTACGGCCGGTCCCGGTGTCTCCCGGCAAGCCCCGCCCCTGTTAATAAGCCCCGCCCCCAATGTCACCCACGGGAGGTATAGTAACTCTTGTCACGGACTGTTAGATCACCCAGCTTTCCAGCACCATCTATTGAAGTGAGTATAATGGGGGTCACCCAGCTTTCCAGCATCATCTATTAAAGTGAGTATAATGGAGGTCACCCAGCTTTCCCAGTATCTCAAAGTCAGTATAATGGGGGTCACCCAACTTTCCCAGTATCTTATAGTCAGTATAATGGAGGTCACCCAGCTTTCCCAGTATCTCATAGTCAGTATAATGGAGGTCACCCAGCTTTCCCAGCATCTTGTATAGTAGTCAGTATAATGGCGGTCACCCAGCTTTCTCAGCATCTTGTATGGTAGGCAGTATAATGGAGTTCACCCAGCTTTCCTAGCATCTTGTATAGTAGTATAATAAAGGTCACCCAGCTTTCCTAGCATCATGTATAATTGAGGTCACCCAGCTTTCCTACCATCTTGTATAATGAGGTCACCCAGCTTTCCTTGCATCTTGTATAGTAGTCAGTATAATGGAGGTCACCCAGCGTTCCCAGCATCTTGTATAGCAGTATAATGAAGGTCACCCAGCTTTCCCAGCATCTTGTATAGTAGTCAGTATAATGGCGGTCACCCAGCTTTCCCAGCATCTTGTATAGTAGTCAGTATAATGGAGGTCACCCAGCTTTCCCAGCATCTTGTATAGTAGTCAGTATAATAGAGGTCACCCAGCTTTCCCAGCATCTTGTATGGTAGTCAGTATAATGGAGGTCACCCAGCTTTCCCAGCATCTTGTATAGTAGTCAGTATAATGGCGGTCATCCAGCTTTCCTAGCAACTTGTATGGTAGTCAGAATAATGGAGGTCACCCAGCTTTCCCAGCATCTTGTATGGAAGTCCGTATAATGGAGGTCACCCAGCTTTCCCAGCATCTTGTATAGTAGTCAGTATAATGGCGGTCATCCAGCTTTCCTAGCATCTTGTATAGTAGTCAGTATAATTGAGGTCACCCAGCTTTCCTAGCATCTTGTATAGTAGTCAGTATAATGGCGGTCACCCAGCTTTCCCAGCATCTTGTATAGTAGTCAGTATAATGGAGGTCACTCAGCTTTCCTAGCATCTTGTATAGTAGTCAGTATAATTGAGGTCACCCAGCTTTCCTAGCATCTTGTATAGTAGTCAGTATAATGGCGGTCACCCAGCTTTCCTAGCATCTTGTATAGTAGTCAGTATAATGGAGGTCACTCAGCTTTCCTAGCATCTTGTATAGTAGTCAGTATAATAGAGGTCCCCCAGCTTTCCCAGCATCTTGTATGGTAGTCAGTATAATGGAGGTCACCCAGCTTTCCCAGCATCTTGTATAGTAGTATAATGGTAATAGGTGACGTGGATATGAGGGTGTGGCTATGGGGAGGGCGTGGCACATTGCCGTGACTGTCCCTCTTTCTTCCCAGCAAAAGTTGGGAGGTATGCACATGACATGTCATACATACTGCATTCATGCATTATACACATAGCATTCATACATATTACACACTACAGGTACAGTATACTTACTCCCTCTAGCAGCATGCTGGGAGTAGTGGTCCTTGTCCATGGCAGCAGCAGGCTGGGATCCTCACACAGCCTGCACACTTCTCCCCCATCGTCCCGACATCAGTCACGGAAGGAGGAGGAGGAGGACGGAGGTGAGAACATACAGGAAGAGAGGGGGAGGGAGGGGGGTCTTAAGGGAACACACACACGCAGCACACTCAGGGAGGATACCGTCCTGCAGCCTCTGTGTGACCCCTGATAGCAGCAATTAGCTGCAGCCGGGGATCACTGCCATAGTCTGCAGGAAGCTGTCTGTGAGCTCCTGCCTGTGACATACGCTTTAACAACGGTAGGGGGCCCCTGAGGGATGGGGACCCTGGGCAACTGCCCTCTTTGCCCCCCCCTAACGCCGGCCCTGGTCACATGACAGCAATGGGGAAGGGGTGTGTGTTCAGCACGGACCAATCAGGACTGACAGAGACTGCAGGGAGCATGAAGGAATGAGCAGGGCAGATGTGGGCACATACATGCAGCACTCCGGGGAGAGAGGGGTTACAGCTATGAAGAGATCACTTCCACAGTCCTGTCCCCTGATGTGAGCCCCAGCCTGAAGTGGATCTGCTATGATTTGGAAGGTGAGGGAGACTTCCTGGGTCAGAGTACAGGGCTGTAGACCCCGCTATGCAGACCATGGCCCTCCCCAACTCGCCCTCCCACCCAGTACAGGGAGCTCTTAAACTAAAACAATGCTCTTAAACCAAGTTACTCTTAAACCAAGGTACCACTGTATAGTTATAGATTAGTAACACAGGTCTGCAGTTTATCAGGAGAAATGTCTCTTTCCCTATGGGCTGTAATATAGCAGGTACAAGCTCTCAGCCACCTGGCACTGATGGTACAGGAGCTTCTGTCTTTGGGCATTGATAATATTATGGGGGTTACCGGCCTCGCCTCCTCATTAGACGCAGTAAGTGTCATTTATCATTATAACCTGATAGAGGCGCTCGGCAGAGGCGGATCCAGTTTTCCTTTTTCTAGGACATCACTGAGATCTGGGCTAGAAATGAACGTCCCTATTATTAGCGCTGATATAAAACTACAGATTTGTGGCTATTAGAACCAGAAGGAAAATGCAGGAAAAAAGGTCAAAATATTTATTAAACCTTTTCTTTATTTGTTTCTATCCCAAATGAAACTGCCCTGTTCCTCATTTCCTTGATCTTTTCTTCTTATAATTTCCATAGATGGCACTCACAGACTGATGTACATGAGGTATACAGGGAGCTGCTGTCAGTTAATACAGTGAGAACACTTACTAATACTGTACACTGACCTATGTGTATTCTTTCCAGTCTGACACAGTGCTCTCTGCTGCCACCTCTGTCCATGTCAGGAACTGTCCAGAGCAGAAGAGGTTTTCTATGGGGATTTGCTACTGCTCTGACAGTTCCTGACATGGACAGAGGTGGCAGCAGAGAGCACTGTGTCAGACTGGACAGAATACACCACTTTCTGCAGGGCATACAGCAGCTGATAAGTACTGAAAGAGTTCTTGAGATTTTTAAATTGAAGTAATTTACAAATCTGTATAACTTTCTGATACCAGATTATTAAAAAAACATTTTTCTCCAGAGACCCCCTTTAATATGTATATCCAGGAAGCAGCAAACGTGCAATAAAGTAAAGTGCAAAAAAGTGTTATTTTTAAATTACCTATGTGAGCTTCGGCCATGTTTTCTGTGTCGCCCCCTGGTGTCACACACAGGAGGCACAGAGAGATGGAGCGCACACACAGGAGGCACAGAGAGACGGAGCGCACACACAGGAGGCACAGAGAGACGGAGCGCACACACAGGAGGCACAGAGAGAGGGAGCGCATACACAGGAGGCACAGAAAGACGGAGCGCACACACAGGAGGCACAGAGAGACGGAGCGCACACACAGGAGGCACAGAGAGACGGAGCGCACACACAGGAGGCACAGAGAGACGGAGCACACACACAGGAGGCACAGAGAGACGGAGCGCACACACAGGAGGCACAGAGAGACGGAGCGCACACACAGGAGGCACAGAGAGACGGAGCGCACACACAGGAGGCACAGAGAGACGGAGCGCACACACAGGAGGCACAGAGAGACGGAGCGCACACACAGGAGGCACAGAGAGATGGAGCACACACACAGGAGACATAGAGAGAC
Source organism: Dendropsophus ebraccatus (assembly GCF_027789765.1). Classification (NCBI taxonomy): domain Eukaryota; kingdom Metazoa; phylum Chordata; class Amphibia; order Anura; family Hylidae; genus Dendropsophus; species Dendropsophus ebraccatus. Next base: position 24,608,892 of record NC_091457.1, on the reverse strand, counting down.
GGAGCGCACACACAGGAGGCACAGAGAGACGGAGCGCACACACAGGAGGCATAGAGAGACGGAGCGCACACACAGGAGGCACAGAGAGATGGAGCGCACACACAGGAGGCATAGAGAGAGGGAGCGCACACACAGGAGGCATAGATGACCCAAGAGGAAACCGGGGGGGGGGGGGGACGGACGGACACTGCCTGGACTGCAAATGAGAAGCTATGTGTACTGCCCCCAAACCTTAGACAGTGGCTGCGTGGCCTGCCGGGAGAGGAGGGGGCTGATCTTATAGGGGAGGTCACAGGGTCACAGCAGCACAGAGGTTGTCAGGAGAGGAGGGTGCTGAATTTATAGGGGGAGGTCACAGGGTCCCAGCAGCACAGAGGATGTCAGGAGGGGAGGGTGCTGATCTTATAGGAGAGGTCCCAGCAGCACAAAGGATGTCAGAAGAGGAGTGTGCTGATCTTATAGGAGATCACAGCAGCACAGAGGATGTCAGGAGAGGAGGGTGCTGATCTTATAGGAGAGGACACAGCAGCACAGAGGATGTCAGGAGAGGATTGTGCTGATCTTATAGGAGAGGTCCCAGCAGCACAGAGGATGTCAGGAGAAGAGGTTGCTGATCTTATAGGAGAGGTCACAGCAGCACAGAGGATGTCAGTAGAGGAGGGTGCTGATCTTATAAAGGGGTCACAGCAACACAGAGGATGTCAGGAAAGGAGTGTGCTGATCTTATAGGGGAGGTCACAGCAGCACAGAGGTTGTCAGGAGTGGAGGGTGCTGATCGTATAGGGAAGGTCACAGGGTCCCAGCAGCACAGAGGATGTCAGGTGAAGAGGGTGCTGATCTTATAGGAGAGGTCACAGCAGCACAGAGGATGTCAGGAAAAGAGGGTGCTGATCTTATAGAGGCCTCACAGCAGCACAGAGGATGTCAGGAGAGGAGAGTGCTGATGTTATAGGGGAGGTCACAGCAGCACAGAGGATGTCAGGAGAGGAGGGTGCTGATCTTATAGGGGGGTTATAGTACCACAGAGGATGTCAGGGGGAGGGTGCTGATCTTATAGGAGAGGTCACAGCAGCACAGAGGATGTCAGGAGAGGAGTGTGCTGATTTTATAGGGGAGGTCACAGCAGCAAAGAGGATGTCAGGAGGGGAGGGTGCTGATCTTATAGGAGAGGACACAGCAGCACAGAGGATGTCAGGAGGGGAGGGTGCTGTCATTGCGTGCAGCTGCAGCCATGTCAACATGCACAGTGTGGGGCTGTCAGGACTACAAGTCTCAAGAACCCTGCTTATGAGAGTTGTTAAATTGGAAGGCTGCTGCTGCAACACTGCAACTCCCAGCATACCTCATTGTGCACTACAACTCCCAGCATACCTCATTGTGCACTACAACTCCCAGCATACCTACTTGTGCACAGCAACTATCATAGCCGCAGTCTGGGCCCCTGCCTCCTCCCGGACTGCGGCTATGATAGTTGTTGTGCACAAGCAGGTATATTTGTATTTTTTTTTGAGGTATCGAACTGGTATCCGAGTATCGAAATAAAAAAGCTGGTATCGTGACATCACTCGCAGGACCTAGGCCTGTAATGCCTCTCTGTGCTTGCTCCCCACTTTTCTGCATTTCAGTAACGGTCCAGGGCTGGATTGTGTCCTCCTTTACCGGAAGAATATTGCGCGTGTGCCACTGCTAGCTGGGTGGTTCAACTACACTGGGGGCCCAGGTTGGGCACAAGTTACATTTAATCTGCTAATGGTTCTTGCAGGACATACAGCAGCTGATAAGTACTGGACTTTTTTAATACAAAAATAGGTTACAAAAAAGTTTAACTTATTGACACCAGGTGATTTAAAAACTATTTTTTAAAGATGTGAAGCAAGGACTAAACATATTATAAATGACATTTTTCCTATTTCCCTGGGGTCCTCAGGGTTTTCAGGGCTGCATACGCCTTGTAATGTATACTCAACGAGGGTGGATGTACAGGACGCCAAGATCAAGAAAATCTGTCTGGTCCATAGCAGGTAGAGAGCTGCATATACAAGCATGTGGACGGGTTGTACAACCGCTAATCACAGGGCCGGCGTCAGCACCCGGCTTACCTGGGCATGTGACGGGGCCCTGTTAGCAGCTAGCAGAACGTGATGGCAGGTGTATTTTGGCAACAGCTTAACAGTCGCTTGTTAGGAAACAGTCACTTCTGGGACAGTTTTTTTAGTGCAGCGCTCTCTAACATGTGGCTTTCTAGTTGCTGCAAAACTACAACCCCCAATATGGACTGCTGGCAAGGTATAATGGCAGTTATAGTTTGGCAACAGCTGAAAAGTCACTGACTGGGAAAGAAAGATTTATTTAATCCAGTGTTCTCCAACAGGTGACTCACTCTCCAGTTGCTGCAAAACTACAACTTCCATCATGCACTACTGGCAGGACATGATGGGAGTTGTATTTTGGCAAGAGCTGAAGAGCCAGTGGTTGGGAAACAATGATTTAGGAGGACAGTGGCCCAATTTATCTAGGGGTGCAGTGACGGGGGGCATTGTCACAGTTGTTAAGTGCAAAGTTATTTTGCACCAAGAGAAGAGCTAACTACAGACTGAAGCACAAGGTGCAGCTCACCTACAGATGGGGGGTACAAAGAGGGTCCTGTTACTGTTTGGGAGCTCTATGCCACCATGTATTGGGCTGTAAAAATCTGCAACATATCCTCCATGTCTGATCTCACCCTACATCATTCTGAGAGGCCATAAAAGCCTATTTCACATCTGACATTGTATAGTGGGTGACTTGGCTAAGGCTAGGTTCACAATGCGTTTTATCCTATACGTTTAACGTATACATTTTATGGAAAAAACAGATGCAACTACCGATGCAATTGTGTGCCATCCGGTTGGATCCGGTTGGATCCGGTTGGATCCGGTTTTTCCATTGACTTGTAAACAACAACAACTTGAAACAACAACCTGACAACGTGTCTGGGCATGCTCATGACATCACTACGACAAGCAGTGACATCATAATATAATTGGTGATGTCATCCAAGGGCCCTATAAAAGAAGGTGCTGAGCCCCAGAATCTCTGTTCTTAGGGACTCACTAGCGATCACACTTTTGGTACTACCTTGCTTTCTGCCTGTGTATACTGATAGTCATTTCTAGTGTTTTCGATTTTCGTCAGTCCATGGAGAGAGAGGAGAGGATTGACAGGGAGCTTGCCATTTTTGGCAACCTCCTGTGCTATTTGGTTCCAATCCTGGTTGGCTGTCTTTCCACCAGACAACCACTCAGCATGATTGAACCCTTCATCAACCCGCTGAGCTGGGGCAATTCCATCAGTGACCCGCTCAGCTGGGACAATATCACCTCGGGCCTGCAGTGGCCAAACAGCACCATCACAGACCAGACCAGCTGTAAGATTACCCCGAACCTGCAGAGGCCCAATTACACCACCAGAAACCTGCAGCGTCCAAACACCACCATTGGAGACCTGCCCGACTGTGACCTGATGTCCATCACCAGTCATGTCCAGAGCGCAGCAACCGCCTTTACTGACCTGCTTAGCTGGCTAACTGCTGTTAGTGATGTGCTCAGCTGGACATCCACTACCAGTCGCCTGCTGAGCTGGACTTTCAGTAATAGCGCCCTGCTGACCTGGATCACAGCTGCTGTAGAGAGAGTGAGTGTGATCACCACCACCTGTGATTACATAAACTGGATCTGCAGCACTAGAGACCTGATCGCCTGGACAACCACCCTCACCCGCAGCAGCTTCCTGGAGATCTGGATGACCACAGCCGCCTGGATCACCAACACTACCACCGGTGAGCTGACAGCGTTTATTTCCACCGTCACCACCAGCGATCTGCAGGCCGCACTGAGCAGCATAAGTGAGAAGCTGGTGTGGATTGCCACAACCCTCCAGCTTCTCACTTGGCTGACCAGTCGCTGCAACAGGTGCGCTTGGCTCATAACTGCGGGTGAGGCGTTGTCCTGGATGAACACCACCAGCAGGATGCTGATCGGCGCCCTACAGGGCATCAGACTTATCGTGCGATGTCTCTCCAGTACCGAGGAGCTGAGGAAATGCCTGGCCATCATATCCGAAGAAGTGCTCAGCGGCTTCCCCGCCACCACCACCACAGCACGCTCCGAGGGACATCCCTACCGCCGACAGCGAATGATTTGAAATTATGGAACATCACCAGGGGCCTGCAGTTTCAACAGAGAGCAGCCCAGCTGGAAGATTACCACCAACCTGCAGAGGCCCAATTCCACCACCACCAATCTGCAGCGTAGCAACTCCAGCACCATCAAAATGCAGAGTCCAAACAACACCATTGGAGACCTGCCCAACTGGAATATGACCACCTGTGACCTCATTTCCATCACCAGCCATCTCCAAAGTGCAGCAACCACCTTCACTGACCTGCTTAGCTGGATATCCACCACAAGCCGCCTGCTGAGCTGAACTTTCACTAATAGTGACCTGCTGACCTGGATCACAGCTGCTGTAGAGCCAGTGAGTGTGATCACCACCGCCTGTGATTTCATCACCTGGATCTGCAGCACAAGAGATCTGATCACCTGGACCACCACCCTCACCAGCTTCCTGGAGATCTGGATGACCACAGCCACCTGGATCACCACCACTACTGCCGGTGAGCGGATCACGTGGATTTCCACCATCAGCACCAGCGATCTGCAAGCAATCACAGCGAGTGCGACATTGTCCTGGACTATCACCACCAGCAGGATGCTGATCGGCTTCCTACAGAGCATCAGACTGATCCTGCGATGCTTCACCAGTACCGAGGAGCTGAGGAAATGCCTGGCCGTCATCTCCAAGAAAGTGCTCAGCGGCTTCCCCGCCGCCACCACCACAGCACGCTCCGAGGGACATCCCTACAGCCGACAGCGAATAATTTAATAACTTTAATAAAAGTTTTTCTTGTTGCCAAAAATGTGTATTATTCTTTGTCACTATACATTGTAGTAAGGTGTGCAAGGGTGTAAGTGTGTAATAAGGATAATGTGGGACACTAAAAACACCATACACCACCTCTCTTACCCTGTACCTGTCAGCTCTGCCCCCCCCCCCCCCAAAGATGGCCGCTCTGCCGTACTCACCGTTATTGTGTGAGGTGAGGAGGAAAGGGGAACTACAACCATGGTGGACGGCACACACGAGCGCCCCCTGCTGGTCACTCTCCTTCTCCAGCTCTTCCCTCTGCCACTGCCTGTAGGAGTATACGCTGCCCAGACAAAAACACCCGGTGGGGTCTCAGTAGATTTATCCTTGTTTCCAGATAGTAACCAATCACAGCTCAGCTTTCACATATTATTTGCCCTGGTAAAGTGAAAGGGGAGCTATGATTGGTTGCTATGGGCTACTAAGGGAAATGTATTGTGCTGTTTTATAGCAAGAGACCCATAGCAACCAATCACAGCTCAGCTCTCATTTCTCACATTGCTCTGGGAACATGAAAGCTGAGCTGTGATTGGTTGCTATGGGCAACAAAGAGACTCTTACCATTAGAAAGCTTAAAGGGGTAGTGCACCCCAAAAAAATTTCTTTCAAATCAACTGCTGCCATGAAGTGCCAGAGATTTGTAATTTACTTCTATTAAAAAATCTCAAGCCTTCCAGTACTTATCAGCTGCTGTGTGTCCAGCAGGAAGTGGTGTTTTTTTTACTGTCTGACACGGTGCTCTCTGTTGCCTCCTCTGTCCATGTCAGGAACTGTCCAGAGAAGGAGCAAATCCCCATAGAAAACCTCTCCTGCTCTCCAGACTGGAAATAATACCACTTCCTTCTGGGCATACAGCAGCTGATAAGTACTGGAAGGCTTGAGATTTTTTTAATAGAAGTAAATTACAAATCTCTGGCACTTCATGGCAGCAGTTGATTTGAAAGAAAAAAAAATTTGGTGCACTACCCCTTTAAGGCTTCGTTCCCACTGAACAAAACTAGCGGAATTCCGCGGCGGACAATGCCGTTAGCCTCCCTCTCATAATGGGAGTCTATGGGAGGCGCGCGCTCCTGCTCTGTCCGCGCCGAAGAATGAACAATGAACAAAAATGCATTAAAAACACAAGATAGGGTGCCTTCACACATACCGTATCGCTGCGTATTTATCGCTGCTTTTATTGTGCGATTTTTACATGCAAGTTTTGATTTTCGCATGATTTTCATGTGAAAATCAAAACTCGCATGTAAAAATCGCACCAAACACGCAGTGATAAAAACGCAGCGATAAATACGCAGCGATACGGTACGTGTGAAACTACCCTTAAAGGAGATCTTACACATAGCGGCACCGACCTGCAGCTGCCTCATATGTTCTGTGGCTGCAGATGGCAGCAAGTGACAAGTTCAGGTGCCGCCCCTGATTAGTGGCCACTCACCCCTCATATGTGGCGCCATATTATAAATGTGTTTGTGGGGGGGGGAGCCTATTAACGTTGATACGTGGCGCCACATTACAAATATACTCATATGTGGCGCTATATTGTAAGTGTGTGTGTATAAAATGCTTTCCCCATACATTGTACAGGATAGGGTCACTTTAGGGTCTATCCTGTTCCTATAATACCTAGAGACCGCAGAGCAGCAACCACTCCTCCTGATCTTTTGCAGCCATGCACTTTTAAGTCTGGGTTCACACAGCGTATGACACCGGCCATGTCACAGAACGGCCGGTGTCAGTGAACTTTAGCCTGGCCGCTACTGCAGTACTGGTAAGACAACCTTAATTTCTATTGAATTGGGATGCATTGGGGTGCATCCGTGTGTGCCTGCATCCTTATTCACCATTGCACACAATGGAATAGTGTGGCTGGAGCTGCACTCTCCATTGAGAGAAGGCCGGACGAGACGAAGTTTAAGGGAGGCCTACATGACAGGGGAAATGGCACGGAGGGGGTTAATAGGGGAGCTGGAACTCGAGCGGGAGTTGCTAGGGGGAGGTCCTGGGTGGGGAGGAGATATAAGGGAGGCTCTTCTGGGTTGGGGTCAGTTACCTCACGCGGAGCAGCAGCGAGGAGTGTGGCACCTACTGGTGAAGCAAGAGCAGCAGCAGCATCGGCTGCATCTGTGGGCTGAGGACGGTGGGCAGCGGTGCACGGTGTGTAGTGGGCAGCGATCATGGCTCTCTCCCTCCCTGAGCTCCTCCGGCACCTGCGGGAGGCTGTGGCCACAACCTCCGACCGTGTCTGGCTGGACAGCCAAATGCAGGCCATCATGGAGACCCCCTCTGCTGCTCCGTCGGCGGCAGGTTCCCCTCTGCCTGCCGCCCAGGGTCTCTCTGGAGCGGTGTCCCCCGACCTCGGGCCTTCTCCCTGCTTCAGGGAATCCTCCCCGCCGGCGGGGCCGTCCGGTGCGGCTGAGTCTCCGCCCCCTCCTTCCCGGGTGCGCAGCTCCCGACGGTCTCGTCCCCCTGCCCGCCTCAGCCCCGACTCACCCCCTAGGACCCGTCGCCGGCGCAGGAGCCCCCTCCGGGACCCTTCACGCCGGGTAGCTCTCCCCAACTCACGGGGCCGGGCCTCCCGTGCTGGGAGGAATCCGTCAGCGCGGCCGGGCCCTGCGGATCAGGGGAGGTCCCCGCCCCCGTCTCGGGGCAGCCTCCCCGCGTCCAGTCTTCTACAGCCTCCAGGAGCTGCGGCGGGTTCCCCGGCTGATGACCGGGCCGGGGTCCCGGCCAGACAAGTCGCCAGCGGTGGGGCCTCCCGAAGAATGGCGAGCAGGCCGCAGTCGGCAGCCGGGCGCGGGTCTGATGATGTCAGCAGCAGCAGCCGCCCCCAGGCTTCCCTGCGGTCCTTGCCTGCACACGGCCTAGCGACGGGTGGGGGGCGGTCCGCCCCTGCCTCGGTCCCCCAGCAGATGGCCCTCCAGTCCGGTGTCCTGCCTGAGGTCTTCTTCCCTGGTCGAGTCCCCTCCGGTGAGCTGCGGCGTGTGGATCCAGTTCTTCCGGCTGTCGGGCCCACAGCACCCGAGCAGCCAGGTGAGTCCACTATACCTCTGTCTGTTTTCATGCCTGCTTTTGGGGGTGTAGGGGGTCAGGTTCCCGCAGTTCAGGGGGTGGTGGGTCCCGGGGTTGGTCTGGGGGCGGGGTGGTTGGAGCTGCTGTTGGGCCTCAGGGCAGTTCTGGCGGGTGGTGTTGCGGGACAAGGGCTGGCGCCTGCTGGGGTTGGGTCATGTACTGCAGTTGCGCAAGCTTCTGGGGCCGGGCTGGGCGCTGGAGATGCGCAAGCGTTGGGGGCTGGGGGGTTGGGATCTGCGCCGCCTCCGGTTGCTGCATGGGCAGGGGTTGCGCGTGAGTGTCTGCCCGCGGTAGTGCAGGAAAGTGAACCCGTGGGAAGTGCTTCTGGTGTGGCGGTGTCCGTTCAGACTGACAAGGAGAAGGAGGTTGACTGGGTGCGCTTGGACGACCGGGCAAAGGGCGAGGTGTATGTCTGCTTCGAGGGGCCGCTGGGGGCGCATTTGAAGCAGGAGGTGAGGGAGAAAGTCTGGCGGGACGAATTCGTTGAGATTTTCTCTCTCCTCCCATTGGAGAAATTTAATTTGGATAAGGGCAAGCGATTCGAGCTGAAGAAGGAGGAGGAAGAAAAGCGCCGGTGGCGGCTAATCCCGCAATCGTTTACTAACTGGCTCCAGGCGTTCGCCATACTGGCGAGCGTGATTGGCGAGAAACACCCTGAGAATTGCTCGGGGCTTTTCTGTTATATGGACGCTATTGGGGAAGCATACCGGGTCTACGGGGGTCAGGCGTGGCTCCGGTATGACGAGCAGTTTAGGCAGAGGAAGGCGGTTCGCCCTAGTATTAAGTGGGATCAAAAAGATATTGGTCTCTGGCTGCGGGTAATGGGGCCGTCGTGCCAGGGACAGTCCTTTCCTGGGGACAAGCTGTCTAAGGAGGTGTCTTTTGGTAGGATTGGGGGTCCATTCGCGTCCCTTCCTTGGGAAGACCTGGTGGTGTCTCCTTTGGGTGTGGTCCCCAAGAAGGAGCCGAACAAATTTCGTCTCATACACCATCTTTCGCACCCGCATGGGCAGTCCGTCAATGATGGCATCGACCCGGAGATTTGTTCGGTGGTGTATACCTCGTTTGATGAGGCTGTCAGGTGGGTGCGGGAGTACGGTCCGGGGGCCTTGATAGCGAAAACGGACATCGAGTCCGCTTTTCGTCTTCTTCCAGTACATCCAGGGAGCATGCGGTTGCTAGGCTGCTTCTGGGAGGGCGCCTTCTTTGTTGATAGGTGTCTTCCCATGGGTTGCTCGCTTTCGTGCGCTTACTTTGAGGCCTTTAGCACGTTCCTTGAATGGGTGGTTCGGGACTTAGCGGGGGTGCGGTCGGTCATTCATTATTTGGATGACTTTCTGTTCCTCGGTCCTCCCGGCTCTCCCGTTTGTAGGACCCTGCTCGGGACCATGGAGTGGGTGTGTGGTCGTTTCGGGGTGCCTCTGGCTCGGGATAAGACGGAAGGTCCGGCGACTGCGCTCAAATTCCTAGGTATCATGATTGATTCCGTTCGGATGGAGTGCAGGTTGCCTGCTGACAAGCTTGAGGCTCTGAAAGAGGAGGTAGGGCGGGCTCAGGCTTGGCGGAAGGTACAATTGCGGGAACTCCAGTCGCTGCTGGGCAAGTTGAACTTTGCCTGCAGGATCATGCCGATGGGGAGGGTGTTTTGTCGGCGGTTGGCGGGGGCGACGGCGGGGGTGAGGGCCCCCCATCACTTTGTCAGAGTGACTAAGGAATTACGGGACGATTTGGCAGTATGGGCGGCGTTCCTGGAAACCTACAACGGGAGATCATTGGTCCTGGCCCCGGTTGTGGACAGCTTTGACTGGGAGCTCTTTACGGACGCAGCGGGAGGCGTGGGGTTCGGTGCTTACTGCAAGGGCCAGTGGTGTGCGGAGCAATGGCCGGCTGCTTGGCGCGAGGGGGGGTTGGTGGCGAACCTTGCTCTCCTGGAACTTTTCCCCATAGTTGTGGCGGTGGTAATTTGGGGAGAGAGGTTCCGGGACCGGAAGGTTCGCTTTCATTGTGACAACATGACGGTGGTCACTGCGATCAACAGCGGGACGGCTTCCTCTCCCCCAGTGGTACGCTTGCTGCGACATTTAGTCCTTTGCTGTTTGTCCCTTAATTCCTGGGTGGTGGCTGTTCATGTGCCGGGCGTCCAGAACTCAGTGGCCGACTCTTTGTCTCGTCAGCAGTGGGAGCGGTTCTGGTCGTTGGTCCCAGAGGCGGCGGAAGAAGGGATCGCGTGCCCTCGGCATCTGTGGAGTCTGGTCTGCTGACGGCGGGGGAGCTTATACGGAATTCGCTGGCAGGTGGAACTTGGAGCGCGTATTCTGCGGCCTGGGAGGAATGGTTGGCATGGGAGAGGGGTTGGGGAACGGTGCGGTCTGAGGATGATCGGGTTTTGGCTGTGTTGGGATGGCTCGGGGCGGTGGCGGCGGCGGGCTGGTCAGTGGCCAGAGTCAATCGCTTTGTGGCCGCCCTGGCTTTTGGTTTTAAGCTGCGTGGGCTCAGGGATGTCACAAAGAATTTTCTGGTGGGCCAGGCCCTGAAGGGTTTTCGGAAAGGTAAATTGCAGCCCGACCAGCGTCGGCCAGTTTCCTTCGCTTTGTTGGAACGGTTAGGGGCGTGCCTTGATTCGGTGTGTCGGTCTGAGCTGGAAGTTGTTCTGTTTCGTTTGGCCTTTTCGTGGGCGTTTTTTGGTGCGTTGCGGGTGGGTGAGTTGGTGTCGCCGTCGGACAGGCGGGCCGGTGGTATATTGCGGGAGGATGTTTGGCTGGACGGGGAGCAGGTGGTCTTTAGGATTCGGCGGTCAAAAACTGATCAGCGGGGCAAGGGCAGGGATGTCAGGTTGCGGGCGGTGCCTGGCTCTCGGATGTGTCCGGTACGGTGTGTTGAGGCCTTTTTTGCCTGTCAAGGTAGTGCGGAAGGCCCCTTGTTGCGGCACGGGGACGGGTCCTTTTTGTCTCGCTTCCAATTCACGGCGGTTTTCCGAAAATGTCTGGGTGTATTGGGGCTAGAGGAGAGGTCTTTTGCCCCACATTCCTTCCGAATTGGGGCTGCAACAGAGGCGGCGTGTTGGGGATTGAGTGCTGAAGTGGTGAGATGTATAGGTAGGTGGGAGTCGGGGCGCTATCGCTCTTATGTTAGGCCTCATCTGGTGCCGGTTTAGAGTTGTGTTGCCTTGTGGGGGGGGTGGGGGTGGGGGGTTTGGACGGAGCTTTTTGTGAATTAACGGATTGTCTCGTGGCCCGTTGTTGGTTTGGATTATGGGTCATTCGTATGTGACTCGAGGCGCGCAGCGAGCTGATGTTCGCGCGGAGGGACGGCAGCTCGGTTTTCCTAGGGATGTGGCTGTGGTGCGCTGGCTCGGCAAGGGGGGCATGTCGTGGAATCGCGTTCTGCCGGAGTTTCACTGTTTCGCACGACTGGACAGGCCTCCGGATATCTTGGTGTTGCACATTGGAGGTAATGATCTGGGGGTTCGTCCATTCCGCGAACTGATTCGTGATGTGCGCTACGACCTGTTGCGCCTCTGGAGGACATTTCCAGGGGTGCTGGTGGTTTGGTCGGATATTGTGCCTAGAAAAACGTGGCGGGTGGCCAGGTCGGTTGAGAAGCTTAATAAGGCTCGCATCAAGGTGAATCGGGCGGTGAGTGCTTTTGTGTCTCGGAACGGGGGTGTGGCTGTGCGGCACCGGGATTTGGAGGAGTGTTCTGTGGATTATTGGTTGGGTGATGGCGTTCACTTGAATGCTGTTGGGATGGACCTGTGGGCGTTGGCTTTGCAGGAGGGTATAGAAAGGGCCCTGGGTCTGTGGAGGAGCTCTCACGTTTGAGGTGTTCAAAGTGCTCGCGGTGGCGGGTTAGGGGGTCCTTGGGGTTGGAAAAAATGAAAAAATAAGGGGGGCACGTGGGGAGGTGCACCCCTATTTCCCCTTGGTTGTATATTGGGTCATCTGGGGACATGAGGATTGTGGGCTCCTGACTGGGTGGTGTCCCGGGGAGTAATCTGGGGTTATGGATAATCGGCCAGTGTGTTTTTGAACTGTGGTAGGGCTTCTGAGCCTGTGGGAACCGGCTGGGGGTCAGTGGTAACAGTGATATAGACGGTTGGTTTAACCGATGGGTTGCCGGTTGAGTTTTAGCCTCAAGGACCTCCTTCCCGTTCTAGTAAGTATAGGAATAGTACGGTTATGGTTATTTATTTTCTTGATGGGTTTATGTTAATTATTTTTTTGTCAATAAAATTGGCTGCTGTGGCCAAAATTTTCCAAAAATCATGGTCGGTCTTTATTTACTGGGGCTATGAGGGGTGGTGGTTGGAAGGTTACAGAATGATCAGCTTTCCCTTGTCAAGAGAAGGCCGGACGAGACGAAGTTTAAGGGAGGCCTACATGACAGGGGAAATGGCACGGAGGGGGTTAATAGGGGAGCTGGAACTCGAGCGGGAGTTGCTAGGGGGAGGTCCTGGGTGGGGAGGAGATATAAGGGAGGCTCTTCCGGGTTGGGGTCAGTTACCTCACGCGGAGCAGCAGCGAGGAGTCCCGCCCGCCCTCCCTTTTTACTATGTTTTTGTTAGTGGACGGAGGGGGTTCCCTGCCGGGTTAGTGGGGGTGGCGCGGTGGGGGTTGTCTTTTGTCATAGCAGCGGTTGGCGGGTTAGGGGGTCCTTGGAGTTGGAAAAAATGAAAAAATAAGGGGGGCACGTGGGGAGGTACACCCCTATTTCCCCTTGGTTGTATATTGGGTCATCTGGGGACATGAGGATTGTGGGCTCCTGACTGGGTGGTGTCCCGGGGAGTAATCTGGGGTTATGGATAATCGGCCAGTGTGTTTTTGAACTGTGGTAGGGCTCCTGAGCCTGAGGGAACCGGCTGGGGGTCAGTGGTAACAGTGATATAGACGGTTGGTTTAACCGATGGGTGGCCGGCAGGGCCGTCTTAACCATTGGGCATGGTAGGCGGCTGCCCGGGGGCCCATGCGTCCTAGGGGGCCCCTGCCCTGTGACATATTCCCTGGCCCTTTAACTGGGAGTGCTCCTGATCAGCGCTGGTAGATAGGGGCTGTGCACAGCTCGCTCTTGTGGCCGGAAGCTGCATTCTGCTTCCGGTCACTAGAGGTCTCTCTCACCCCCTGCATTCCCGTGCGGAGCAGGAGAGTGACGTCACCAGCAGAGCCCTGAGAGGAAGGAGAAGCTGGAGGCCTGAAGCACAAAGCCTGAGAAAGTATGTGCTGATACCAGAGGGGGGAGGCTAGCTGGCAGGGAAGGGGTTAATCATGGGAGTGCTCTCTGCAGGGATGCAGACAGGGCCGTGGGTGAACTGTAAACAGGGGGGGGGGGGAACAGGGGTGTAACTCCTCTGAGTGTGTATATATATCTCCATTCAGTGTATACAGCAATGTATTATATACTTATCCTCCTCCTGAGTGTGTATATATATCTCCATTCAGTGTATACAGCAGTGTATTATATACTTATCCTCCTCCTGAGTGTGTATATATATCTCCATTCAGTGTATACAGCAGTGTATTATATACTTATCCTCCTCCTGAGTGTGTATATATATCTCCATTCAGTGTATACAGCAGTGTATTATATACTTATCCTCCTGAGTGTATATATATCTCCATTCAGTGTATACAGCAGTGTATTATATACTTATCCTCCTCCTGAGTGTGTATATATCTCCATTCAGTGTATACAGCAGTGTATTATATACTTATCCTCCTCCTGAGTGTGTATATATATCTCCATTCAGTGTATACAGCAGTGTATTATATACTTATCCTCCTCCTGAGTGTGTATATATCTCCATTCAGTGTATACAGCAGTGTATTATATACTTATCCTCCTGAGTGTGTATATATATATCTCCATTCAGTGTATACAGCAATGTATTATATACTTATCCTCCTCCTGAGTGTGTATATATATCTCCATTCAGTGTATACAGCAATGTATTATATACTTATCCTCCTCCTGAGTGTGTATATAATCTCCATTCAGTGTATACAGCAATGTATTATATACTTATCCTCCTCCTGAGTGTGTATATATATATCTCCATTCAGTGTATACAGCAGTGTATTATATACTTATCCTCCTCCTGAGTGTGTATATATCTCCATTCAGTGTATACAGCAGTGTATTATATACTTATCCTCCTGAGTGTGTATATATATATCTCCATTCAGTGTATACAGCAATGTATTATATACTTATCCTCCTCCTGAGTGTGTATATATATCTCCATTCAGTGTATACAGCAGTGTATTATATACTTATCCTCCTCCTGAGTGTGTATATATATATCTCCATTCAGTGTATACAGCAGTGTATTATATACTTATCCTCCTGTCAGTGTGTATATATATATATATATCTCCATTCAGTGTATACAGCAGTGTATTATATACTTATCCTTCACCTATCACTCCATTGTTGTCTCCCTGTATGTATACTGTATAATACAATATACAGGGAAACAACAGGGTTCTCATATATAATAGTTATGTTGTTGCCCCTCTGTATATATGAGACATGTTGTTGCCCCTCTCTATATATGAAACATGTTGTTTCCCTGTATATTGTATTATACAGTATACATACAGGGAAACAACATGGTTCTCATATACAATAGTCATGTTGTTGCCCCTCTGTATATATGAGACATGTTGTTTTGCCCTTCTCTATATATAAGCCGTGTTGTTTCCCTGTATACTGTATAATACAGTATACACATACTCCCTGTATTATACAGTATACAGGGAGACAACATGGCGTATATGCAGAGGGACAGCAACATGTCTCATATATAGAGAGGGGCACCAATATATATTAATTAGGCTTTTACCCACCACCTGTATACCCCACATATACCTGTACCCCCCATATATATATTTGTACACATATATCACTATTATAGGCTATATAACCACCTACCTACTGCTCCACCCTTATACCTGTATCTATATGGTAGATAAATAGGTGGTAAGGTATATTGCCTGTAATAGTGATATACTGTATGTGTGCAACATATATGACAATCACTATTATAGGCAATATACAGTGGTGCCTTGGATTACGAGCATAATTCGTTCCAGGACCGTGCTTGTAATCCAAATCACTCTTAAACCAAAGCAAATTTTCCCATAAGAAATTATAGAAATGCAGACAATTGGTTCCACACCCAAAAAATAATGATTTATTATTCTGAATAAGATGTAAAACAGATGAAACAAACATATTGTGATATTATAAGTTACTGTACAGTAATGGAGAGGATGGGAAACACAAGGGCGGACAGAGACTGCAGGGAGCAGGAAGGAATGAGCAGGGCAGATGTGGGTACATACATGCAGCACTCTCTGTCCGGGGAGAAAGGGGTTACATCTATGGAGAGATTACCTCCACAGACCTGTCCCCTGATGTAAGCCCCAGCCTAAAGTGGATCTGATATGATTTGGCAGGTGAGGGAGGCTTCCTGGGTCAGAGTACAGGGCTGTAGACCCCGCTATTCAGACCATGTCCCTCCTCCACCCGCCCTCCCACCCACCCAATACAGGGAGCTCTTAAACCAAAACAATGCTCTTAAACCAAGTCACAGTTTTGAAAAACTGTGAGCTCTTAAACCAAGTTACTCTTAAACCAAGGTACCAGTGTACCTTACCAGATAAGAGGGGCGGCGGCCGCTAGGGGGGGGGTGTTAATTCGCACCTCTGCCCAGGGGCCCATAATGCTGTTAAGACGGCCCTGGTGGCCGGTTATGTTTTAGCCTCAAGGACCTCCTTCCCGTTCTAGTAAGTATAGGAATAGTACGGTTATGGTTATTTATTTTCTTGATGGGTTTATGTTAATTATTTGTTTGTCAATAAAATTGGCTGCTGTGGCCAAAATTTTCCAAAAATCATGGTCGGTCTTTATTTACTGGGGCTATGAGGGGTGGTGGTTGGAAGGTTACAGAGTGATCAGCTTTCCCTTGTCATGTGAACTGACATGTCAGTTTTCGTTGTGGCCACTTGCAATCCCGGCTGGAGAGTATACTATGTGTATAAACTCTGGTCGGGATTCCATTGTGTGCAGCACAATGTAAATTCTAAATTAATCACGTCCGTTGTTGCAATTTGCTTAATTGCCAATTTACGATGTGTGAACTTAAGCCCCTATTCCACGGGCCGACTTAAGGAGCAAACGAGCGCTCTCAGTGCTGCCAGGGTGATCGCTAGATCGTCCGGGCAGCCCATATCATACAGCAGCGTCTGCTGCCGACGGAGCAACGGCAGCAGATCGTTGCTGTATCAGTTGTTTGTTTTTCAACATGTTGAAAGACAAACAACGTCAACGATCAGCCAACATGAACGATGTCGGCTGATCGTTGTTTTCTATTTCACTGGACGATTATCGGCCGTAACTTTAGCCTAAAGGGGAAGGTGTGATCAGAAAAGAAGGAGAGGGAGCAGCGATCAATACTCATATGTGGCGCTATATTATAAATGGGGGGGGCACATCCTTTAATGTTTGAGACCCATGGAAAGCATGCAGCACTGTTTGTATAGTGATGACAGTCCCATCTCATCATATATTATTAGGCTCTGTAATCTATATTTATGATTTTATAACTTCTAGGAGGGCCGGAGCGGAGCCACAGGCGTACGTGCAGGCCCGCATGACTGGGTTTGTAGGCGGTCCTGCACGTAGGCCAGAAAAGGGGAGGAGTGATGTAGGCGGCGTAAGCGCGGGCGGGCGGCATTCGGCGCCAGGACAGCGAGCAGTGCGGTCGGGTGCCGGCGATCTCCTCACCTCTCGATGTCCAGCGTGGCGGAGCTCCTGGAGCGGCTTCGCGCGGCTGCCAGCTCATCAGACGCCTCATGGATGGAGGTGAGACTGCGGGAGCTACTAGCTGCCGCTCCCCCGGCGAGGGATCCCTCTCCCCCTCCTCCCGCACAACCCATGCGGCGTGCCCCCAGGCGCACTCGGCCTCCGGTTCGGCTGAGCCCTGAGCTTGCGGGCACTCGTACCGGGCGGCGCCCACGGAGCCCCTCCAGGGACCCTCCAGGCCGAGTCCCGAGGCCTACTGCTTCCAGCAGACGGGCTCGGCCTGAGAGGAATCCGTACAGGCGGCCCAGTACAGCGGTGCGGCGCAGGTCCTCCCCCGGCCGGGGGGCGGGGCCTGCCCGTGCTTCCTCAACGGCCCTCATCGCCTCGACGGCTGCGGTATCCGGCGATGAGCCAGTCGGACCGCCGGCCTCCACAGCACGACGGGCAGCAGGGGGGTCACGTAGGCCCTCTAGCACCTGGCGTGGTGCTTCCTCCTCGGGGGGGCGCAGGCCTCCCTCGGTCGCGGGGGTGGGTCCCGCCCGCTCCTCCTCGCCCCACGACAGCGGCAATGCGGCAGCGAGGTCTGGCGACGATCCAGTCGGCCCGCTGGCTGATTCCAGTGGGGATGAATGGCAGCAGACCGCGCGGCCTAGATCAGTGATCAGTAGGCCCCAGGATGTCCCGAGCGGGGTGCTGGACATGGCAGCCTCGGGCCTGCTCGATTTTGCTGCTGATAGCCTTCCGGCCCCCGCGGTGGTCGTTGGTCGCGGCCGCCCCTCCAGCTCTACGCCTCATGCCACAGGAGTGGCTGCCAGAGGAAACGAGGACTCCACGGCATCTGAATTCCGGGACCGTCAGGCGGATCCTTCCGTTCCGGCTGGTGGGCACACAGCACCTGCGCAGCCCGGTGAGTGTTTGTCTTTGTCTTTTCCGTTCCCACCTATACTGATGTCACAGGGGAGTGAGAATAGGCCCGAGGGTGGTTCACAGGTCACGTTGGGGGGGGCTTAGGGGTCAGTGGACAGGGGGACAGCATTAGCGAATTGCTCGGCAGTGTCAGGCAGCTCCTGGCTCAATGCGATTCGGGACTGGGCTTTGGGGGAGGTGGATCCCCTATAAATGCATGGGTGCAACAGCAGTCGGGTTCTGTTGGTACCCGAGTTGAGAGTGCGATAATGGGGGGGCAGGGTACTGTGTCAGCGGGGCAAGGGGGAGTTACGGTCTCGGTGCAGACAGAGAAGGAGAAAGAGGCGGATCAGGTGAGATTGGATGACAGAGCCCGGGAAGAGGTGTATGTTTGTTTCGAGGGTCCCCTGGGTTCCCATTTAAAAAAGGAAACAAGAGAAAAGATATGGAAGGACGAGTATGTAGAGATATTCTCGCTCCTTCCATTGGAGAAATTTAATTTAGATAAAGCAAAAAAGGATGATAGCAAGAAAGAGGATGAGGAAAAACGGAGATGGCGTTTGATCCCCCAGACGTTTAAAAATTGGCTGCAAGCGTTTGCCTTTTTGGCGAGCGTTATAGGGGAAAAGGCGCCGGACAATTGTTCAGCCCTTTTTTGCTACATGGACGCTATCAATGAGGCTCATCGGGTGTACGGCGGCCAGGCTTGGCTCCGTTACGACGAGCAGTTTAGACAGAGGAAGGCTGTGCGACCGAGTATTAGATGGGATCATAAAGATATCGGTCTCTGGCTGAGAGTAATGGCCCCCACTTGGTATGGGCACCCCTTTCAGGGAGTGGCCGGCAGTGCCGGCCAGGGCAGTAGCTCAGGAACAACGTCTCAAGGGGGACAGGCTGGCGATAAAAAGACGGGGGTTTGTTGGCAGTTCAATGAGGGACAGTGCAGATGGGGATACTGTTGCCGGTTCAAGCACGCTTGCTCCATCTGTAACGGGACAACTCATGGTTCGGCAAAATGCTTCCGGAAAGGGAAGGGTAGAGGCCAAGGCTCAGGGGGTTCTCATGGGGGAGACGCCAGTGAGGCTCCGCGCGATGCTGCCGCATCTAAGTAGGTTCCCTGACAGGGAGAAAGCGCAACTGCTGGAGGCGGGTTTTCGGGAGGGGTTTGTCATCCCGGCCCCTGCTCACGAGATCCCGTTGTCGCTGCGTAACCTGAAGTCTGCTTATCAGCACCCGGAGTTGGTTCGGGACAAATTGATGAAGGAGGTAAGTTTGGGAAGGATGGCGGGACCATTTGTCTCGCCACCCTTGCCGAACTTGGTGATTTCCCCCTTAGGTTTAGTCCCAAAAAAGGAGCCGAATAAATTTCGGCTCATTCACCACCTATCTCATCCAAAGGGACTGTCAGTCAACGACGGTATAGACCCTGACCTCTGTTCGGTGGTGTATACGTCGTTTGATGTGGCACTGCATTGGGTCAGATTATACGGGAGGGGGACATTATTGGCGAAAGCGGACGTGGAAGCGGCGTTTAGGTTGCTCTCGGTTCATGCGGACAGCGTGCGGTTGCTGGGGTGCTACTGGGACGGTGCATATTTTGTAGATCGTTGTTTGCCCATGGGGTGTTCCATCTCTTGCGCTTACTTCGAAGCTTTTAGTTCTTTTTTGGAGTGGGTGGTAAGGGACGTGGCGGACATCCAGTCCCTGATCCACTACTTGGATGATTTTTTATGCATCGGCCCGCCGGGTTCCCCTGTATGCCGCACACTGTTAGGCACCCTGGAAGGAATGGCGAGGTCCTTCGGTGTCCCGTTGGCTCCCGGAAAAACTGAGGGTCCGTCGACGGTGTTGAGTTTTTTGGGCATTACCATAGACTCTGAGGCTATGGAATGCAGGCTGCCGGAGGACAAACTCCAGTCCTTGAGGCATGAGGTAGATAGGGCGCGGCGGTTAAAGAAAATCACATTGCGGGAGTTGCAGTCGCTGCTTGGAAGGCTCAACTTCGCCTGCCGGATCATCCCGATGGGGCGGGTCTTCTGCAGGAGGTTGGCTGCTGCTACATCCGGCATTAAGGCCCCTCATCATTTTGTGCGGTTGACTTGTGACCATAGGGAGGATTTGGGGGTGTGGGGGTGTTTTTTGGAGCAGTACAATGGCAGGTCGCTGATTATGAGGGAGGTGATGGACAATGCCGATTTTGAGCTATTCACGGACGCAGCTGGTAGTGGAGGGTTCAGGCCTACTGCCAGGGTGAATGGTGTGCAGCGCGTTGGCCGACAGCTTGGGGGGGACGGGATTGCTGAGGAATCTGGCCTTTCTGGAGCTTTTTCCGATAGTGGTTTCAGTGTTCTTATGGGGGGGGAAGTTCAGGGATTGTAAAGTACGTTTTCATTGTGACCATATGGGGGTGGTGATGGCCATTAACAGTTTAACAGCATCATCTCCTCCTGTGGTCAGGTTGCTGCAGTGTTTGGTTTTGGAATGCTTGGGGCTGAATTCGTGGGTGGTGGCGGTGCACGTGCCTGGAGTCCTGAATTCAATTGCTGATTCTCTTTCTCGCTCGCAGTTCGACCGATTCCGGCAGCTGGCACCGGAGGCGGAAGAGAAGGGCCTGGAGTGTCTGGAGCATCTGTGGGACTTGGGCTGCAAGCGGCGGAGCGGTTTATCCGGGGTTCCTTGGCCGCTGGTACGTGGGCCTCCTATGAGTCAGCTTGGCGGTTGTGGTCTGCATGGTGCGCTGGTTTGGGGGGGGGGTTGACTCGGAAGAAGGGCAGCGCGTGGCACTGCTTTGTTGGGTGGGGTTTATGTCTGTTGAGGGCTGGTCGGTGGCCAAGTTGAATAGGATTCTGACGTGTTTAGCTTTTGGGTTTAAGGTTCGCCGGCTGCCGGATATTACAAAGGACTTTGTGATAGGGCAAGCTGTTAGGGGTTTTAGACGAGGTCGGGTGCAGAGGGATACGCGCAGGCCGGTGGGGTATCAGTTATTGGAACGTTTGGGGGGGGTGGTTGATAGCATTTGTCGCTCTCCTTACGAGGCGGTGTTGTTTAGGTTGGCTTTTTCCCTGGCCTTTTTTGGGGCCCTGCGGATTGGGGAGTCGGTGGCTCCTAGTGGCAAGACAGCGGGAGGGTTGCTGAGGGAAGATGTGTGGTTGTCACAGGACAGGGTGGAATTCTGGATTAGACGGGCGAAGACGGATCAGGAGGGGCGGGGCAGACGGGTAATCCTTGGGTCAGTGGAGGATTCGGTAGTGTGCCCTGTCCGGTGCATGGATGGATTCTTGAAGCTTGGTCCGTTTGTTTCGGGTCCGCTATTACGCCATGTGGATGGGTCGTTCTTGTCCAGGTACCAGTTTACGGCAGTTTTCCGCCGTTGTTTGGAGGCTGTCGGTTTGGATTCATCCCGGTTTGCACCTCATTAGTTTCGGATTGGGGCAGCTACGGAGGCAGCGGGTTGGGGTTTGGGGGCGGACTTGGTGAGGCGGATTGGGAGGTGGGAATCGTCTCGGTATAGATCTTATGTTAGGTCCCAATGGTTGTGAGCTTCTGGAACGACTGAGGGAGGGGGGTTTGTGTGGCTGGGGTGTAGTTACGGGATGGGGGGGGGTGTTTTGGATAGTACTTGTGTGGTGAGTGTTTGTCATTCCAGGAGCAGCCCCCTGCCTAGTATGGATCCTGGATCACTCCTATGTGGTCCGAGGAGCGCGTAGGGTGGACATGCGCCCGGATGGCAGACAGCTCGGCTTCAAGAGGGAAGTAGCGATTGTTCGGTGGTTGGGGTTTAGCGGGCTGGTGTGGAGCAGGGTGTTGTCTGAGTTCCAGCGTTTTGTGGGGCTTGATAGAGCCCCTGATGTTTTAGTCCTACATGTTGGGGGAAATGACTTGGGGGTGCGGCCAATGCGGGAACTAGTCAGGGACATCCGCAATGATTTGTTCCAGCTGTGGCTGCGTTTCCCGAAATGATAGTGGTCTGGTCGGACATAGTGCCGAGGTTCACCTGGCGTACGGCTAGGTCTGTGGCCAGGCTTAATAAAGCTCGGATAAAAGTTATCAGGACAGTTTCGGGTTTTGTGGGACGCAATGGGGGTGTGTCAGTGCGGCATGGTGAGCTGGAAGGGGGGCTGGAGGCGTATTGGTTGAAGGATGGCGTGCACTTAAACGCAGATGGTACGGACATGTGGGCCTTGGGGATCCAAGAAGGTATTGAGAGAGCTTTGGGGCTGTGGTGGGCCTCGCAGACTTGAGGGGGTCAAGGTCAGCTCGTGGTGGCAGGGGAGGTCCATGGGGTTGGAAGTAAAATTGGTGGGGGGACGGGGGGATCATCGTGGGGTATGACCCTCCTCCTCAATAGTCGTAATTAGTTCTGGTGGTCTGGCGCAAATTTTGGGCTCTCACTGGGGTGTAGCACCAGAGAGCAATAGGTGGCATGACAGCCACAGGTGGATGGTGTCTCCGAGTTAGGCGGGGCAACTGGAGGCAATAACAAGAAAAACTAAGTTAAGTGGGCGTCAGACCTTGTGTAGCTTCAAGGACCTCCTCTAAGAGTTTAGGAGTTAATTATTGTTTTTATTGCAATTTTATTCTATTAATTGTTGTTAATTGTTAATAAATACTGGCTGCTGTGGCCATAAATTTTCCAAACGGTGACTCTGTGTTTATTTGCTAAGAGGGGATTTAAGGGGGTGGAGGGAAAAAGGAGGGGTGGCGGAAAAGGGTGTGTGTAAGGGGATACAAGTCTTTGGTGGAGTGGTGTCCGGGCTGACCGGGCTCTACAATACCAAAGTCATGCGAGTGTATGGACTAGCATGAAAATCAAGAAGATCTAATCCTTGTGTAAACAGGTGATGCGTGTCCAATAACAATATTGTTAATGGCCGCACAAACTATACAGGGATCGTTCAGGAGTTCCTGCCGCTCAATAAGTTATGCTGTCTTAGGGCATTGCAAAGAGCGCTGATCTCACTGAGCGTCACTCATTTGTGGCCACAGATGGCCGAAGATTATTAAAGTTACCAAACAGCCCAGATACGTCAGGACATTCCCAATTTTGGGGTGCTGTCCCAGAACACACACAGTGACCACAATATCCACCACCTCCATTGCTGCCCTGTGTTAATTAATGTTGCTGCATCCAATGCCCGACAATCCCATGCAACGTTAATTACTGTTCTCTGGATGACACAGGCACAGAGAAGCTGTGCCTGTGTCATCTGCGGCGGGTCCCAGCTGTCAGTGATTGGGATAACTGCCACCAGGGGCTGGCTGGCAAATTTTAGCCTGGGGGGCAGCCACATAGCAGTGGCCCATGAGTAGCAGGCCAGCGGCCCATCCTTCAAGGACAACTCTGGCCCTTACCTATTATTAAATCTATCTATCTCCTTTATCTATCTATCTCTTATCTATGTATCTATCATCTCTCTCCTATCTATCTATAATCTTTCTCTCTCTCTCTCCTATCTATGTATCTATCATCTCTCTCCTATCTATCTATCTATCTATCTCCTATCTATCTCCTATCTATCTATCTATCTATCTATCTCCTATCTATCTATCTCCTATCTATCTCCTATCTATCTATCTATCTATCTATCTATCTATCTATCTATCTATCTATCTATCACATGTCTGTCTAATATCTATCAGGCAGTATGAGGATTGTGCTGTAGCTGATGGGCCCAGCATGGGGCACATATTTCAGCTACAGGTTACAGCAAATTTTAGGATTTATAAAGAAAAACCAAAAACACATATATAAAATTAAAATAAAACATTTTTCTATGCCTAATACTGTACATGTCTAAATAGCCATCAGTTATCAGCACCATGACCACCACCATCATTACAATTAGAGGTGAGTGAATCTACAGTACAAATGAAGTGAAGTGCCTCATTCCTATATCTGCATTCAGCTTATCAGACTGTGGGCTATTCTACTCTGTGTCACTCCTCCCCGAGTGCTGGGAAAAGATGGATCCAGTCCTGGGAAACTGGATCCCAGCACCCGGGGAGAAGCGGCAGCAAGCAGAGCGGACTGCAAAGCCTGCAGCCTGATAAGCTGAATGCAGATAGAAAGCGCTTCGCTCCATTCCTACTGTAGATTAGCTCATCTCTACTCACAACATAGCAACTGATACCACTATACCGGAGGGTCAAACTCACTACCCTCCAGCTGCTGCAAAACTACATCATGATGGTAACAGCTGGAGGGCCACAGCTGACACCTGTGTTCTGTATGGTGACTGATAGAATCCACAATATAAACAAATATTACTAATCATACCCGGATATACTAGTGCAGTTACATCCAAGGCGTCTTCTCTGTGTGAGTTGCAGGTGATGTGTTGTTAAGCAAAGTTGTTTCGCTTTCCATCTCCATCTGGCCCGGCCATCACAAAGACTACTCCAGTCCATGAATAGTCTATGCAGAATTAACCAGAGAAACATGTTAGACTCTTGGCTCCAGCACCACCCTTACCTCTATACACTCCCCATCTCTATTGCTCCACACTATAACAGTGCCCACTTTATGCCCCCCATAGTATTTAGATCCAGGCTGGCAGGCTCACTCTATGTCCTCATCATAGGCAGATTATAATGAGGGCAATCTGTGCTACCGCCCAGGGCCCTGGGCTCCGGGGGACCCAGGGACCCAGGGAGATTGCCCCCATTATAACACAGCCACGCACACCACTGCTCATGGCTGGAAAATATCCTCAGCCGGAATGCACCACACTGATTGATGCCGTCTAGTCTCCCTTTTGATTGCTAGCCCCCAATCTCCACAGCTACCCCCAAACAGTAGCGTCCGTGTTGGACGTCCGGGTCATGTGGTGCACCCTTGTCACCGAGGGTCAGGAGCGGCGGTGTCAAAGTGTGCCTACCAAGGAGGACATGCCAGGGAGGATAAAAGGGGCAACCGGAAGAGATGTTGCAGCTGCTGGTGATGACAGACTACCTGTCTGTCTCTGCTGCTTCTTATGGTGAGACTGTCAGGTGCCAGGGGCAATATGGGTCATATATGTCTGTATATATGTGTCTATATCACTGTACAATACTACAACCCACAATTTCTAAACTGCCCGGGTCCTGTGGTACCCTTAATGCGCCCCTGGTCCTCATATAATAGAAAGACACCCCCAATCTGTACCCTCATATAGCGGATAAGCCCCCCATTGTGCCTCCATATATAGAGGATAGACCCTCTTTGTGCCTAACCAATCAGATATAGTAATTAAACCCCTCTCTGTGTGTCCATATAATAGTTAAACCCTCTTTGCCCCCATTACACAGAGAAATGCATAGCCAATGGTGGATGCAGGTGGACAGGTTTAGTCTATGTTCACACAACGTATTATCAATTAATCAAGGCTGTTGTTGCAATTTGCAACAATGGCCATGATTAATTGATAATTTACATTGTGCTGCAGACAACGGAATCCTGGCCGGAGTGTATACACATATACACTCCGTCCGGGATTGCAAGCGGCTGCAATGAAAACTGACACGTCAGTTTTGTTTTGCTGCTATTCATTGAATAGCGGCCGCACAAGACTGACAGTTCACACAATGGAGAGTGCGGCCGGGGCCGCACTCTCCATTGTGTGCAATGTTGAATTGGGATGGGGGTGCACATGGCTGGGTCACAGAACGGTCGGTGTCTTACCCTGTGTGTGAACCCGGCCTTAAAGTGCACAATCAGCCGACAAGTGAGCTGATTGCTGGTCATGTAACATGGGGCGATATCTGATTAGGCAGAGAATCGCTCTATGTTATAAACATTTATGGTGTCATTATGTCATATGTTCCCCAATCTGTGTGCCCCCAGTTGTAGCAAAAATCTCACAGCTGGAACTACAACTCCCACCCTGACCTCACAGCTGGAACTACAACTCCTATCCCGACCTCATAACTGCAGCTACAACTCCCATCCTGACCTCATATCTGGAACTACAACTCATGTCCTGACAGCTGGAACTCCAACGCCCATCCTTACCTTATGGCTGGAACTAGGGGTAGGCAATATGGGCAAAACATTAAATCTCGATTTATTTTTTTTTCTCAATTCTAGATTTAAATCTCGATTTTTTATTTTTATTTTTTTTTTTTGCTAATTATGATGGGTGTAGTAGTAGAGGCATAGTGGATAAGGGGTGTAAGTAACAGTAGAAGCGTAGAAGGTGAGGGGTGTAGTAGTAGATAAGGGGAGTAGCAGTTTTGGGAGTAGTAGTAGTAGTATCAGGAGTGGGGGTAATAGTAGGAATGGTAGTGGGAGAAGTATTGGGGGTAGGAGTAGAGCAGTACTGGGGGTAGTAGTAGAGCAGTACTGGGGGTAGTAGTAGAGCAGTACTGGGGGTAGTAGTAGAGCAGTACTGGGGGTAATAGTAGAGCAGTATTGGGAGTAGTAGTAGAGCAGTACTGGGGGTAGTAGTAGAGCAGTACTGGGGGTAGTAGTAGAGCAGTATTGGGAGCAGTATTGGGGGTAGTAGTAGAGCAGTATTGGGGGTAGTAGTAGAGCAGTATTGGGGGTAGTAGTAGAGCAGTATTGGGGGTAGTAGTAGAGCAGTACTGGGGGTAGTAGTAGAGCAGTATTGGGAGCAGTATTGGGGGTAGTAGTAGAGCAGTATTGGGGGTAGTAGTAGAGCAGTATTGGGGGTAGTAGTAGAGCAGTATTGGGGGTAGTAGTAGAGCAGTACTGGAGGTAGTAGTAGAGCAGTATTGGTGGTAGTAGTAGTGCAGTATTAGGAGCAGTATTGGGGGTAGTAGTAGAGCAGCATTGGGGGTAGTAGTAGAGCAGTATTAGGAGCAGTATTGGGGGTAGTAGTAGAGCAGTATTAGGAGCAGTATTGGGGGTAGTAGTAGAGCAGTACTGGGGGTAGTAGTAGAGCAGTATTAGGAGCAGTATTGGGGGTAGTAGTAGAGCAGTACTGGGGGTAGTAGTAGAGCAGTATTAGGAGCAGTATTGGGGGTAGTAGTAGAGCAGTATTAGGAGCAGTATTGGGGGTAGTAGTAGAGCAGTACTGGGGGTAGTAGTAGAGCAGTATTAGGAGCAGTATTGGGGGTAGTAGTAGAGCAGTACTGGGGGTAGTAGTAGAGCAGTATTAGGAGCAGTATTGGGGGTAGTAGTAGAGCAGTATTAGGAGCAGTATTGGGGGTAGTAGTAGAGCAGTATTGGGGGTAAAGGATCCCCTATACTCACCTAGAGATCTGGCAGGCTTGCGCACAGCTCCTCTTCTCCCCGCTGCAGACGCGTGACGTCACTAGCGCGCGGGTGGCCGGAAACAGCGTGGCGGTGATTGACAAGGCAGACAGCCAATGGGCTGTCTGCTATTAGTGCGCCTGGGATTCCCGTCTGACGGCATCCCCCTCCTTCTCCTACAGCCTGACGCTGGCTGGGTAGTGCGGCTGCAGGAGCTGGAAGGAAGCTGGGGGCGGGGACAGAGCCAGACATCCTCCTCCGGCCTGTTGCTAGGTGAACGGCCGGCCGCTGCGGCCCTGGGTCCTTTAACCTGCGGCCGGGGGGGGGGGGGTGAGAGCGGGGGAGCAGAGGCGGACTTCATTCTCCTCCGCACACAGGGTAGGCGGCCGCTGCAGCCCCTAACCTGTATCCGGAACACACGGCCCATTGATATTGAGTAAGACCGGCCCGGGGGGCACATGCCCCCCTGCCCCCCGGCCCAGCCCGCCCCTGACTGCCACACAGAAGGGACACAGAGGGGAGGGCTGGCACAGAGGGAAGGGATGGCACCAAAAAGGGGTACAGAAAGGAGAGGACTGACAGAGGGGAGGGCTGTCACAGAGAGGGGAGGACTGACACAGAGAGGGGAGGACTAGCACAGAGAGGGGCACAGAAAGGGGAGGACTGATCTGAGAGGGGACACTGAAAGGGGAGGGCTGGCACAGAGAGGGGGCAGAGATGGAAAGGCTGGCACAAAGAGGAGAGGGCTTGCACAGAGAGGGTAGGGCTGGCACAGATGGAATAAAATACTGTAATAAAAGTGATGTGTTGCCCTATGATTGTGGGAGAAGTATTTGGTATTGTTGGGGGGTGTCTTGGGACGTGGGTGTGGTTGGGACATGTCTATGTCCCTCTTTACACTCAGCCAAAGTTGGGAGGTATGAATTATTATGTTTGATAGGACCCTTACCCAATGTTTTGAATACGTAGGAGGCAACTACACAGGGTTTGTAACACATCAATTGGTGTGGGGGCCCACTGTGCTACCCAATCGGTTTGGCTAGGTCGCTTTTCAAGAGTGGCCTGAGTATAAGTAGTGGCCTGCCAGCAAGGCAGTGGAGTAGGTCCAGACTCTGGCAAGTGGCACAAGTTCAAGGTCAGCCATGTGGGTCAAACATAGGGGGTCAGCATATGCAAGGTGTGATGTCCCACCACGGTGTTGCTGGTATACACACCCTTCGCAAAAGCCTGTACTCTAAGTAAATGTGGTGATGCAGTCGTACCTAAGTTTTGCCACTAGATGTCGCTAGTATGTATATCATAAAACTGTGTATTTCACAGCTGTAGTATTCAAGGGGTTATTGTTCTTTGTGATTTATGCACCAATGAGAGCTCTTTCCTCTTAAATGAAGACACAACTCAATTGTACATAATACTCATGTTTTTTTTATTTTTGTAGTGAAGCCTATAGTTGTGTACAGTAGTGGTCTTTGGCACCAAGCACCCTAAGCAATCGCTTGGGGCCCCCACGCCCCGCTCTTCTCTTGTGCTCAAGACCGCTAGACAGGGCCGCTGCCCCGCTCGCTGCTGTGATCTGAACTGTAACTATGAGCACTCGTAATGAGCGCTCACAGTTACATGCAGCAGCAGCACTGACAGGGCGGGAGCCATTGGTTCCCTTCCTGTCAGTCACTCTTGTGCCTGCAGGAAGTGTTTTCCCTGCGGTCACAAGTGGCTGCTCTGTCCTTGTGGTGTCGGTGCTCCAGTGACATCACTGGAGCATCGGCGCCAGAACAAGGGGAGTGCGGCCACAAGAGTGAAGAGAAGAGGAGACGCCCGGACCCAGGTGAGTATAAGTGTTTGTTTTATTCTGTTATATACTATATAGGAGGGAGAGCACACAGGGGCCTGTGTAACTGGGGGAGCGCACAGCGGGGGTCTATATAAATGGGGGGAGCACACAGTGGGGCTATATAATGGGGAAGACACAGGGGGGGCTATATATAACTGGGGGAGCACACAGGGGGGCTATAGACTACTGGGGCTTCACAGAGGGGTCTATATACTACTGGGGTAGC
This sequence comes from Dendropsophus ebraccatus, assembly GCF_027789765.1. NCBI lineage: Eukaryota > Metazoa > Chordata > Amphibia > Anura > Hylidae > Dendropsophus > Dendropsophus ebraccatus. The sequence goes on along the minus strand of NC_091457.1, from coordinate 24,579,900 downwards.
ACACAGGGGGTCTATATATTACTGGGGTAGCACACAGGGGTCTATATACTACTGGTGGGGCACACAGGGGGTCTATATACTACTGGGGGAACACACAGGAGTCTATAAACTACTGGTGGGGCACACAGGGGGTCTATATACTGCTGAGGCAGCACACAGGGGGTCTATATATAACTGGGGGGCGCACACAGGGGTCTATATACTACAGGGGCAGCACACAGGGGGTCTATATACTACTGGAGGAGCACACAGAGGTCTATATACTACTGGCGGGGCACACAGGGGGTCTATATACTACTGGGGGAACACATAGAGGGTCTATATACTACTGGTGGTGCACACAGGGGGTCTATATACTACTGGGGGCAGCACACAGGGGGTCTATATATAACGGGGAGCTCACTGGGGGTCTATATATAACTGGGGGAGCACACAGGGGGTCTATATTTAACTGGGGGAAGCACACAAGGGGTCTATATACTGCTGGAGGAGCACACAGTGGTCTATATACTACTGGGGGAACCACACAGGGGATTTATATACAACTGGGACAGCACACAGGGGGTCTATATACTTTTGGGGAGCACACGGGGGGGCTATATATAACTAGGGGAACACACAGGCTTCTATACACTACTGGGGGAAGCACACAAGGAGTATATACTACTGAGGGGAAGCACACAAGGGGTATATACTACTGGCGGCTGTGCACAAGGGGTATATACTACTGGGGGCAGCACACAGCGGTCTATTGTTGTGGAGTGTGTGTTGGGGGGGGGGGCCCAGACATAACTTCGCTTGGGGCCCCAGAAATGCCAAGACCGCCCCTGCATATAACTCTTTTTTAGGTATTATAGAGAGTAGTGGGGAAGCTGATTAAAGAAGAAGTCTGGCGTCAGGGAGGAGGTAGCTGAAAATAACAACATGAACCTACTGTACCTCCCCGACTCCAGTGCTGGGATTCGCTGTTTTCCACTCCAGTTCCTGGTCCCCCGGCTGCTTCCTGGTCTGAATGGGGATCCGGGTAGTGATGTGTCAGCCCTGCTCAGAGCAGGGGGATCGGGAACCGGAGTGGGGGACATCGGACCCCAGCGCTGGAGCCAGGGAGGTAGGTGCATGTTTTTATATTCAGCCACCTATTCCCTAGCTCTTTTGAAGAAAAGAAATCCCGGACGCCAGACTTCTCCTTTAACATTCTATATAATAATCAGGAAGCTGTCAATATATATCTAGACTCTACATGACACAACACTGTGCCTAAATAGTTTTTTTTATTATTACAGTGATGTCACCGTCCGTCCCCACCACATCAGTGACACATCGCCAATTGCTACTCCCTCCCCTTACATGCTCCTAGCTCAAGGAATACTACAGCAATGCCGTAACTTATATTCTGAATTAAATACTTCCGAGTGCTCTATATTCCTTTATATACCAGAACTTTCTGTTCCTGTGAACGATCCTACATATTAATGGTTCAGGGTTTGATGCAAATGGACAACCCTATGACATGCAGGAGGAGGCATTTGTGGGATTCAGCCATGCAGTGTCTTGGTATACATCCTTTAGTCACCAACAGTATGGTTCTCGATACTCACCGAGATGTGGGTTATTTCTCATCCCTGGTATACATACATACTGCTCAAATGGCAAACTGGGATTTTAGGCTGGGTTCACACTACGTATATTTCAGTCAGTATTGTGGTCCTCATATTGCAACCAAAACCAGGAGTGGATGAAAAACACAGAAAGGATCTGTTCACACAATGTTGAAATTGAGTGGATGGCCGCCATTTAATGGCAAATATTTGCTGTTATTTTAAAACAACGGCTGTTGTATTGAAATAATGGCCATTATTTACTGTTATATGGCGGCCATCCACTCAATTTCAACACTGTGTGAACAGATCCTTTCTGTGTTTTTAATCCACTCCTGGTATTGGTTGCAATATGAGGACCACAATACTGACTGAAATATACGTAGAGTGAACCCAACCTAAAGGAAAAAGGTTCTTGTAGTAACACAAGACAAATAGCACAGAACTGTATAATTAATCTAGCCCTTGTCATAGGTGTAATAATCCTGTGGTGTATACTCTATATAGGCAGGTTATGAAGCTTTTCACGGGAATAAATGTAAGCAGGGTGCTGGCTGTGGATGAGTATTTTTCTTTTTTTCCCCTTTAAAGCGACTCTGTACCCACAATCTGACCCGCCCAAACCACTTGTACCTTCGGATAGCTGCTTTTACTCCAAGATCTGTTCTGGGGTCCGTTCGGCAGAGGATGCAGTTATAGTGATAAAAACAACTTTTTAATTCGGCAGCGCTGTGTCTAACGGCCGGGGCTTACATTTGTATATGCATTAGGCTGGCACACCCTCTCTGTCCTTCCTCCCCACCCTACTCATCATTAGGAATACTCCAGGCAGATTGCTTCCTATTCCCCACCTGTATCAGCCCGACACATGGGCTGGATCGTTAATACACCTGTGCAAAACTCAAACAGCAGTAAATGTTCCTGGATCATTCCTAATAATGAGGAGGGTGGGGAGGAAGGACGGAGAGGTGGTGCCAGCCTAATGCATATACAAATGTAAGCCCCGGCCGTTAGACACAGCGCTGCCGGATTAAAAGTTGTTTTTATGACAATAACTGCATTACCTGCCGAACGGACCCCAGGACAGATCTTGGATTAAAAGCAGCTATCTGAAGGTACAAGTGGTTTGGGGGGACAGATTGTGGGTACGGAGTCGCTTTAAGTACCACCCCCTAAACACTGCCACCTTAGGCAAGGGCCCGCAGGTGCCTAGTGGCAAATACAGCCCTGACTGTATGAAACAATGTATAATGATTCGGTAAGTATTAATACCTAAACAATGTAAACCACTGTTTATCAGGATGCTGTTTCCCACTATCTATCTATCTATCTATCTATCTATCTATCTATCTATCTCCTATCTATCTATCTATCTATCTCCTATCTATCTATCTATCTATCTATCTATCTATCTATCTATCTATCTATCTATCTATCTATCTATCTACTGTTCAAACAGGTTCCAACAGCACCAGGAAAATAAAGGCTGGGTGCCTGCTATCAACGCCCGATCAAAGGCGATAGCAATATAAAGTCCAAAAATGTAGCGGCACTTCCAATGCAGTGAGTAAGTGTTTATTTGCTCAAGAGTACTTTTCTTATGCATTGACTCTCATTGTTCTCAGAAGAGTTATAGCCACTGGGACCAAAGTCTAAAGGGGAGATTTATCAAAGTGGTGCAAAGTGAAACTGGCCCAATTGCCCCTAGCAACTAATCAGATTCCACCTTTCATTCCTCACAGACTCTTTGGAAAATGAAAGGTGGAATCTGATTGGTTGCTAGGGGCAACGGAGCCAGTTTCACTTTACAGCATGTTTGATAAATCTCCCCCTTCATCTTTTCTTGTACTGCTTAGTCCTCCACACATTGTTGTGCTCCTTTTTTTCTCAGGAACTTTGGCGGTATGGGACCCTGCTATTACTCGTAACGCCCCTGGCATGAGAACTCATAGCATACTTGTTTACGCAGCCATATTTGGCCAGATTTGTCAGCTATAAGCTCCTCGGTTCCCTATTATCAGAATAGCACTCAGTGTCCTGGAGTACTGCTGCTTGATCTCGATTGTGGGAAAAGCAATGTAGCCGATAGCTATCTCACTAGCAGGGTGGCGGGCATAACACCTGCTATGAGCCCAAAATTAAGGGGGAATCTAGACATAAGCATATCTCCCAACATTTTGGACAGCCAAAGAGGGACAGTTGTGGTTCATGCTAGGAAAATTTTACAGGCATTTCTTTTTAATTTAAGACTATGGTCACACTACGTAAAACTACGGCCGTAGTTCTCACCGCAGAACTATGGCCGTAGTTTTTAGGGGTGGAACATAGCCTTATTATGAATGGGATCCCGGCCGGAGCATACACGCATTGTATACGCTCCGGGATCCCGTGCGGCAACGGAAAAAACTGACATGTCACTGACAATTCACTGAATTCCGGCCGCAGAAAGACCTGTCAGTTCACACAGTGAAGCAAGCGGCTCCGGCCGCTCGCTTCATTGTGGGCTATGGAAAGCTCTGATGCGGGCGCCGTAAAGATCACCCGGGATGATCCGGGCTGAGACCGGCCGTTCCGTGACCCGGCCGGGGTCACGGAACGGCCGGTCTCACACGCAGTGTGAAGATAGCCTAAGGATGCATTTACACATCCAGGATCTGATGCATTTAGTTACATCGATATCTGCAAATCTGCAGATCCTGTATGTGTGACTGCATCCTTAGGCCGCATTCACACATCAGTAACGCTGTCTGTAATTGTGGACCCAAAACTGCGGACAGGATTACAAATGTGGTTCAGTTCCTGTCGGCATTTGCAGGGACCCACTTTCATATAGGTGACACAGACGCACAATGGCTTCATAGTTTTGTAGCAGCATGGATCATGTCCCCAAATGGATCAGAAACACCTACAGATGTGTGTATGGGGCCATAGAACTCAATGAGTCTGCATGTGCGGCCATAATGTCACATGATTCATGGGAATATAACAATTTTTAGGATCCAGCTTGCACCACATGATAGAATAATATGCAAGTTTGGGTCTATTATACAGTAAGGCCGGGTTCACACTGAGCAAAACTAGCGGAATTCCGCAGCGGAATTCCGCGGCGGAATTGTCCGCCGCGGATTGCCGTTAGCTTCCCTCTCATAATTTGAGTCAATGGGAGGCGTGCGCTGCTGTTCTCACGTTGTCTCTCCGCGCTGAAGAATGAACATGTTCATTCTTCAGCGCGGACAGAGCAGGAGCGCGCGCCTCCCATAGACTCCCATTATTAGAGGGAGGCTAACGGCATTCCGCAGCGGAATTCCGCTAGTTTTGCTCAGTGTGAACCCCGCCCAAGAAACCAGACAGTTTCTAGAGCAACAGTGACGGTTTATTAATGCAAATCTAATTCCTAGGTCAAAAAGAGGGACATGTAAGGGGCAAAGAGAGACAAATGGACATGGGTCAAAAGTAGGGTCTGTCCCTCCAAAAGAGGGACACTTGGGAGGTATGCATAAGGTGCAGATATTGATGCCTACGGACAATGTAAGGAAGGCCCATTCTAAGCGTTATTATAGAACCCCATGGTTACCCCTGCTGTGTGCATTATCGAAGGCCCATTCTAAGCGTTACTATAGAACCCCATGGTTACCCCTGCTGTGTGCATTATCCTCACTCTACTGCATTACATTTTGCTGTGACATCACTACTTGATCTCTGTTCTGTGACATCATATGTGCATTATCCCATTGATATCAATGAAATATATTATCCATTGTGCTGTAAGTTAACTGCACACATTACACGAATGTGACATAGCTGTCACAACAATTGTAACAACACTCACTGGCCAAGATATTCGTTTTAGTGGCCAACCTATTTGGGGACTTAAAGGGGTACTTTGGCAAAAGTCTTTTTCCAGGGGGAGATGAACTGTCATACTGACGGCTGATCACCTGTGATGCTGGCACTTGTGCACCTTTTGGCTAGGTTCAAATGTTTAACAGCGTCCGTTGCTGCTGTTAAACAGCCGGGCGCACGGAGGTATTGGCTGCAGGCACGTTCTTCTTTCACAATTGATTTGCGGGCACCGGCGGCTGTGCCCGAAAAACAATTAGCCAATCACTCCAATGCAATGTGTGGCCGTGCTGCACATTGCGCTGTGTGAACAGCTGATGTTTCCAGACGCTGTTCAGTGAACAGCGTCTGGAAATAATTGACAGGCACATTATTCTAATCGCTGTGAGAACACAGCGGCCGGCATTGCATTGACTTCAATGCAATGCCGCCCCTGCAGTAAAGAACGGACGCTGAGGCAATTGCAATCAGCGTCCGTTCTTTACTTAAAAAGAACGTTGTGTGAACATAGCCTTTTACTGCATATGTATTGGAAAAAAGCCTGTTAGTAACCTCCATGAAAAGGCGTATTGGCGGACAGTAACACTCACTGACTGAGATTTATTAATGGATGTAATTTATAAACTGGTATAACCTGCCTATAGCAGTGACATCACTGTGTTTATTTTGACTGTACTATGACATCATTATTTTTATTATTCCTGAACTTTGATTTTAGGAATGTACAGCAGGCACAGCACCTGATGGTGCCGAAAACGGGAGTGCCAGTATCACTATAAAGCTCCTTAAAACTGCCTGTTTCAAATAAAACTCCTTAAAGGGGAACTCAGGTTAAGAAATATTAAACCCTGTTAAATACCCATACCTAATCTATGCTTGTTTGTAATATGTTTCTATTACATGAATAGGGCCATTTGTCTGTAGCACATCCTGAATCACAGCCTGAAGCTGCTAAAAATCCTCACTGCCTAGTTAAAGGGGTACTCCGGCGCTGATAAAAAAAAACAATCAATCAAACATAGTTTTTACATTTACCCTCCCTCCTGAGTCTGTCTCAGTTTGAATTTCCCGCTGTTTGCAGGTCCCAGAAGCTCCAGTTGGTGGCTTCATTTTTTCTTTGCTTCCTGGTTTGGGCTTTCCCATGATGCACTTTGTCTCCTGTGATGTCTAACTGAATCTGTTAAACTGTTAGGTGGCTTACATCTTGTTCAGTTTATCAGAGCTGAGCAACCGGAGTCATCTGACAAAGGGAGGTTGGCTTAACAGGGCTTAGACCTGCCTCCCTCTTCATGATGTCATTGTCATAAAATGACTTCCACAGAAAAGCCTGGGGTCAACAGTCATTAGGTAAGAATGAGTTTACCTTACTTCCTGGTGGGGGGTTGAGGGGGGGGGGAGATAGGGAAGAAGGGCAGATAGGTGATTGAAGCATATTACAAAGTTATATAACTTTGTAATGTGTTTCAATTACTGGGAAAAAGCTTTTCGCTGGAGTACCCCTTTAACTCTGTCTCTGCTCCTCTGTCTTCCCCCTGCCTTCTGAGACAGACGTCACATGATCTCTGTCTCTTTTGTTGCCAGGCAAGCTGTAACACCTCATCTGTAATTCTGCCCACCACTGACATCACACGGTAATCACCTGGCCAAGGGGCAGGGTAACAACAGCCTCTCCAGAGTAGTATAGGGGAAAGGAGACACAGTTGTTTCATCTCTCTCTAATCTATCTATGTAGATGAACAGATAGATAGATATTGTGCAAAGCAGAAGCAGATCAAGCCAGTGTTGGGTACCCTGTAGTTGGTTATGTGCAATGTATGCTGGGAGATTATCGTTTCCTTGCTGGGTGCTAATATTTAAAACTGGGATCATTTGTAAAAGTTTAAATATAGATCTAGGAGAGGCACAGACAAGTGGAAAAGGTGTCAAACAGTGCGGAAAAGACGGTTTTGAAATTCCATTGTGGGAATATAGCCTTAAAAAAACATGGCCACTTTTCTCCAGAAATAGCATGACTCTTGTCCCAAGTTTGTGGTTTTGCAGCTCAATTCCATTAAAGTGAAAAGAGTGGCATTGCAGTACTACACACAAGTGCGGCTGTTTTTGCAAGAAAGTAGCTGTGCTTTTTCGAATCCCGGATAGCCCTTTTACCTTTAGCCAAAAGTGAGACATTTAGGTCAGCACGCCAGCTATTCTTGAGCGTATTGTTAAAGTTTTAACCGTATTTGCCAACAGACTCCACGTAAAAAAATGTTTTTATGAGCGCAATCTGGCAGCAAAATAGTTAATTTGCTTAAGTAATTGTCAGGTGTTTATGAGCTGTTTGCATCATCCTTTGTGTATCTTCCTTCTCAAATCGCGAATAGTCTGAACTCCCTTTGCAAACATGAACAAGAGATCACAGCTAGAGCCGGCAGCTGCTTCAACCCCGTCCAATAACGCTCCTAGGAAGAAGAGAACAGTAAGACAGTTGGAAACTCCTAATGAACATAAAATTAATGAACATTGTTTAACCTTCCCATGGACCATTTCACGCAAGCAATCTGGTTTCTTTCCACCAAATTCAATTAAGTTTAGTGCATGTGAAATAGTTGATTGTTTAGAACTGTCATGGTGCCACGCTGCAAACTACACCATGGATGGCAACCGGACTGAAAATACTAACGGATGTTAAACTACAAAGGCCTCGTGTAACATTTAGGAGACTTCCAGCCAAGACTTAACAATGAATGTATACAAGAAAAATCTATTGATTTATTTAGGCCTTTTTATATGGTACACTGCTTTTCTGGTATATACATGGAAGACGGGCGCCGGTGCAGGAATGCCACTGCTGCGGCCCTTTTTTTTGAACCAGCACCTGGTTCCCACGTATGACATCGGTCTATTCCCTGGCATCGACCAGGGGTGAAGCACTGGAGGCGGGCCAGCCCGCCCTCAGTGGGATGAAACCCCCGTCCTACTTATGATGCGCTTCCATTGATAAAGGGGAGGAAGTTTCCCCCCACTGGAGGCGGGCCGGGGCTTACATAGTTACATAGCAGTGAAGCACTGAAGGCGGGTTCACACACTGTCTATTTTTGGCTGCAATTATTTTTAGGCCCAATAGTGTCCGTTATTTGGCTTCAAAATGACGCCCATCCTAAAAGACGTCCGTCAAACGGCCAATAAACAGACTGTGTGTAAACATAGCTTTACTCAGCATGACACTACAATTATGAATTGTGGTGCTACCTCTAAATTTCTAAATTTTGGTGTTTCCAATTACAATACTTAATTTTTTTTTCATCAAAAATGTCATCTTTGACAAAATATGCATGTGGATATGCAGCTAAACAAACTAATTCATAGCACTCACCACTTGAGGGTATGTATTTCAGTGCTGGGAAATCAACATAAGAGTATCAGCCTACAGTCATTCTGCATCCCCTGCTGCTATCTCAATCTATGCAAAATAGTTGTGGCTCACACTTTACATTTGTTTCTCATTGTACACCTTCACCAACTCCTGTATACCTGCTGTACTCACAAGTGGCTAACGTTGTGAGTTTTCTTCTTCTGTTTTATTGTTTTGTTATACTTAGTAACACCTGTACAGCATCAGTAAATAGGTCGTTTCACACAACGTCCAAAAACGGCCGTTTTATATTAAAAAAACTGCAGTTTTTGCCGCGATTTAACTGACTGCAATGGCAATGCATTAAAGTCAATACCAAAGTAAAAACGTCCGTTTTTCAATGCATTGTGTGCATTGGACTTCCGTCCTCCCATTGACTTCTATGCATTGCCATTGCAGTCAGTTAAATCGCGGCAAAAACTGACGGTTTTAATATAAAAACGGCTGTTTTTTGACGTTGTGTGAACCTAGCCAATGACAATAAATAAGAAGCCTCAGCAGGGGTGATCATTCTGAGAAATAAAAAGGTGCTATGTGCTTAAAGGGGTGCCACTTTATAATAAAATTGTTCAGTTAACAATATTAGTAACTGTACTCACTGTATATACTGACAGCAGCTTCCTATGTACCTTATAGAGCTAACATCAGACTTCCCTCCTCCAGGCTGTGCTGCTCTGTGGTAATTCGGTTCATAAGATGGCCGACATGGAGGAGCATGTGAGCATGCCCCACCCCAGTGTGCTCCACTTAGCCTGTATATGCCTATGGTGGACACTGGGAGGGCGGGGCATGGTCACATGCTCTTCCATGTCGGCCATCTTATGAACAGACTCACCACAGAGAAGGACAGCCCAGCCTGGAGGAGGGGAGTCTGATATTAGCTCTGTGAGGTACACAGGGAGCTGCTGTCAGTATATACAGTGAGTTCACTTACTAATACTGTACACTGAACAATTTTACTATAAAGTAGCCAACCCCTTTAAGTAGTGTTGGACAAAGATTTGTTTTAGTAGAAGTAAAGGGCTTTTCCAGCTAAAATATGATGCTTACAGTACTGTATTGGTGCTACAATCATGTGTCATGCAAAATTGGTGCACCCTGGAGGGTATAATCTGGCAGAACAAGTGATTGGCAGGGGAGGGGGTACAGTCATTGAATAGAGATGAGCGAACTTTTCAAAAGTTTTGTTTCGCGGGCTTACCAAACTTTAAAGGGACAGTGTCACATTTTTGAAAAAAAATTTAATAAAAGGTGATAAGAAAAAATAAGTGTGTTGTATTTTTTTTTTTTTTTTTTACATAAGGCTTGGGTGTTTTTATCAAATTAATGTTTGCACAGGGGGCTGCCATGTTTATAGTGTCTGTGTGTGACGTCATTTCACGACACACACACAGACACTATACGGCACCTCCTTAACATTGAAGTGAACCGACGGAGTCCGTCTGGTTCACTTACACTGGAGGCTCCGTCACTGTGTACTGCGCATGTGCATGGACATGCGCAGTACACAGCTGAATTGCAAGGGGTGGGGTGGCGGCGCCATTTTCTTGAAGGACCTGTCCAGCTAGAGGCACGAGAACGAGGGAGGAGAGAAACCGCACAGTGAGTTGGCAGAACTGTGTGTGCAGGTCTCTCCCCTCCCCACACACAGTGTTGAACTGGGCAACTCCCCCCACTAACAGTTCCCCTCCTAGTACAGCGCCGCGGTGAGCTTCATGCACGGACAGGCTGTAATACACTGTCCCGGAAGCTCACAGCTGCCGGCTCTCGGTGCCCGGACTTCTCTCCTGCTCAGTAGCGCCGCGATGTCACATGTCCGCTGCTGAGCAGGAGAGAAGTCCGGGCACCAAGAGCCGGCAGCTGTGAGCTTCCGTGACAGTGTATTACAGCCTGTCTGTGCCCGAAGCTCACCGTGGCGCCTTACTGTACCTGTAGCCTCTCCCCGTCACTCCAGCCTCTCCCAGCCTGTCACTCCAGCCTCTCCCCGTCACCCCAGCCTCTCCCAGCCTGTCACCCCAGCCTCTCCCCGTCACTCCAGCCTCTCCCAGCCTGTCACCCCAGCCTCTACCCCCCTGTCACACCAGCCTCTACCCCCACTATCACCCCAGCCTCTACCCCCCTGTCACCCCAGCCTCTACCCCCCTGTCACCCCAGCCTCTACCCCCCTGTCACCCCAGCCTCTACCCCCCTGTCACCCCAGCCTCTACTCCCCTGTCACCCCAGCCTCTACCCCCACTGTCACCCCAGCCTCTACCCCCACTGTCACCCCAGCCTCTACCCCCCTGTCACCCCAGCCTCTACCCCCCTGTCACCCCAGCCTCTACCCCCCTGTCACCCCAGCCTCTACTCCCCTGTCACCCCAGCCTCTACCCCCACTGTCACCCCAGCCTCTACCCCCCTGTCACCCCAGCCTCTACCCCCCTGTCACCCCAGCCTCTCCCAGCCTGTCACCCCAGCCTCTACCCCCCTGTCACCCCAGCGTCTACCCCCTGTCACCCCAACCTCTCCCAGCCTGTCAACCCAGCCTCTCCCCCCTGTCACCGCAGCCTGTCACCCTAGCCTCTACCCCCTGTCACCCCAGCCTCTACCCCCACTATCACCCCAGCCTCTACCCCCCTGTCACCCCAGCCTCTACTCCCCTGTCACCCCAGCCTCTACCCCCACTGTCACCCCAGCCTCTACCCCCCTGTCACCCCAGCCTCTACCCCCCTGTCACCCCAGCCTCTCCCAGCCTGTCACCCCAGCCTCTACCCCCCTGTCACCCCAGCGTCTACCCCCTGTCACCCCAACCTCTCCCAGCCTGTCAACCCAGCCTCTCCCCCCTGTCACCGCAGCCTGTCACCCTAGCCTCTACCCCCTGTCACCCCAGCCTCTACCCCCACTGTCACCCCAGCCTCTACCCCCCTGTCACCCCAGCCTCTACCCCCCTGTCACCCCAGCCTCTACCCCCGTCACCCCAGCCTCTACCCCCTGTCACCCCAGCCTCTCCCAGCCTGTCACCCCAGCCTCTACCCCCCTGTCACCCCAGCGTCTACCCCCTGTCACCCCAACCTCTCCCAGCCTGTCAACCCAGCCTCTCCCCCCTGTCACCGCAGCCTGTCACCCTAGCCTCTACCCCCTGTCACCCCAGCCTCTCCCCCCTGTCACAGCAATAGCCTGTACTCTCCTCTGTGTGTGTGTGTATATATATATATATATATATATATATATATATATATATATATATATACACATGTATATATACATATACATATATACACAGGAGAGTACAGGCTATTGCTCTCTGGTGTCAGCAGTGTCACACGTTACATGGGTAGAGGAGGTGTGTATATATATACACTTTCCTGTATGTGTGTGTGTATATATATATATATATATATATATATATATATACACACCTCTGTGTAACGTGTGACACTGCTGACACCAGAGAGCAATAGCCTGTACTTTCCTGTGTGTGTGTGTGTGTATATATATATATATATATATATATACACACATACATACACACAGGAAAGTACAGGCTATTGCTCTCTGGTGTCAGCAGTGTCACACGTTACACAGAGGTGTGTGTATATATATATATATATATATATATATATATATATATATATATATATACACACACACACATACACACCTCCTCTACCCATGTAACGTGTGACACTGCTGACACCAGAGAGCAATAGCCTGTACTCTCCTGTATTACATACCCTCTACATGTGGAATGTATGACATGAGCTGTCTGTATGAGTGTAACAACAATACTATGTGCATGCGGGGGATGGGCGGTGAGAAGTTTGGGAGATGAGTGTGAGCAGGCGAGCTGTCTGAGGTTCTGCAGCAGGTTGAGGTGTATTAGGAGGTTCTGCAGCAGTTGAGGTTTATTATGAAAGGCTAGGGACACACTTGTATATGTGTACTGCTGTGCAGACAACAACAAAATGGCGCTGCCCAGCAGTACACATAATAGCACCTTTCCCCTCTTTGTTTCCCCTGTGAAAAGAGGAGGGAGGTGATGATGTCACAGCAGTTGAGCAGACTGCCTCTTTTTTTCAGCAGCCGACTTTCAGGCTGCTTTTACCAGCAGTTTCCTGGTGGAGCTCCCCCTGGTGGTCATCACTGGGAAATATGGAAAATTAGATTGTTAATTTTTCATATTTCCTTAGATGTAAAAAAAATGAAAACCACATATAAATTAACAAAAAAAATAACAAATTCAGTTTTAACACTTTCAAAAATTTTTTTAACTTTGCGACACATTCCCTTTAATGTTGTCCGAAACAATTTTAATCGAACCACACTAAAACAGCTAAACGGTTGCAGGAATTTAGCTGTTTTACTGTGGTTCCAAAAGTTTGCTCGTCATACTTACTTGTCAGTGCCCCCCCCACTCCCCCCTGGTGTCCTTCACTCTACAGGAAGTTAAAAGACACGGGAGACCCACAAGAGGAGTTTTTTCCGAACTTGTTCAGAACTGGGCAAAAACTTTGGAACAAATCTTGGTTCGGGAGGCTCAGCTTGCTCATCTCTAACAATGAATATCAGCAGAGCGGGTCAGCCAGGTGGATCGGGGTCCAGTAAAAGTAAATACAGTGGTACCTTGGTTTAAGAGTAACTTGGATTAAGAGCTCACAGTTTTTCAAAATTGTAACTTGGTTTAAGAGCATTGCTTTGGTTTAGGAGCTCCCTGCACTGGGTGGGAGGCGGAATGGGGGAGGGGCGTGGCCTGCATAACGGGGTCTACAGTACTGTACTCTGACCCAGGAAGTCTCCCTCACCTTCCAAATCATGGCAGATCCACTTCAGGCTGGGGCTTGCATCAGGGGACAGGACTGTAGAGGTAATCTCTTCATAGCTGTACCACTCTCTCCGGACAGACAGTGCTGCTATACTGGGCCCACATCTGCCCTGCTCATTCCTTCATGTTCCCTGCAGTCTATCTCAGCCCTTGTGTTTCCCATCCTCGCCATTATAGGGATCTGCAGTTCCATCCTGTATCTACAAATCTAATATACATTATACTCCAAATGCTGATTGCTATACTTTAGTTTGTTTCATCAGTTTTACATGTTATTCAGAATAATAAATCATTATTTTTGGGGTGTGGAACCAATTGTCTGCATTTCAGTGATTTCTTATGGGAAAATTTGCTTTGGTTTAAGAGTAGATTTAGATTACAAGCACGGTCCCGGAACGAATTATGCTCGTAATCCAAGGCACCACTGTCACACTGATATGTACAAAGATCATACAATATGTAACTATTTTGGTGACCAGAGAAAAAACACAAAAAACAAATAACAAATAACAAAAGTTACTGTTAATTGAATTAGATGGCCCCATTTTACTAATCTGATGTATTTTGTGGTAGTTTTACTTATTACGTACGAGATTACGTACATTGTCAGTGGTATTTTCACCTTTATATAAAAGTGTACTAGCTAACATGTTCTTTCCAACACATGATTTATAGCACCACCTAGAGGAAACACTCACAATTGCGACTAATTTTTTCAATGGCTGATGAATGCTTTGCAGACACTTTGCGGATGTATCTAAGAGTTTTCTATACATCTGACTGGGAGTTGCAGAAATATATGCATGTGTTACAGAAACAACTCTATTCAGGTAACCAAAACTGATCTTAAAGGGGTTGTATGGGATAAACACATAGGGGGGAGATTTATCAAACTGGTGTAAAGTAGAATTGTCTTAGTTGCCCCTAGCAACCAATCAGATTCCACCTTTCATTTTTCAAAGAATCTGTGAGGAATGAAAAGTGGAATCTGATTGGTTGCTAGGGGCAACTAAGACAATTCTACTTTACACCAGTTTGATAAGTCTCCCCCATAATCTTTTATACTGCTGGGGCTGTGAGGGACAAGACAATGTGGTAAACTTACCCGCTCCACCGCAGCTGCCAGTTGCTAGGCTGTCCACTCTCTGTCGCCGTCAGCTTCTCCACAACATCCGCTGATGTGCTGCTCCCACCAGAAATGGCTGCTCAGCATTGACTCCATGCTGTCTACGCTGAGTAGTCGTTTCCAGTGGGAATGGGACGTCAGCGGATGTTGTGGAATTGCTGACAGCGGTGGAGAGCAGGAGGCCTGGGAACACAAAATACATATATACTGTACATAGGGAGGCAGTCATAACAATCAATGGTCCAGGAAGGGCCAATGAATTGTAGCTCAGCATCAATTTGGCAAAGCCTTAGGCCAGCGTTTTCCCAACCGGGGTGCCGCGGCACACTGGGGTGCCAGGAGAACTCACCAGGGGTGCTGCAGGATCTCGGTGGGAAATGTGACACTGTCACTTTAATATCCCTAGAAGCTGCTGCCGCACAGCTTCTAGGGATATGCCTATCGGTTTGATGTTCTTCTCACTCACACAGTGAGCGGGTGGAACATTCAATTGAGCAGAATGTAGGAGCAGGACCTGTTGGTGTCCTGCTCCTAGATTCAATCCTATAAGCCGATGGCACTTCATGCCAGCAGCCTATAGGACTCCGGGACGTGACCTCTCCGGCAGGCGTGATGATGTGACGTCATCACGCCTGCCAGAGGTTCCGTCCCTGCGGCTCGCAAGATGGAGCCCGAAGAGGAGGGAGAGGTGCTCCCTGCAGCCACACAGCCCAGATTAGGGGAGTAGAATTTTTTTTTTTGTGCACAGCAGGTGAGGGCACAGCATAGAGAACATTATTACCAGGGGCAGGCAGGGGGGCAGCATGGGGGAGATTATTACTAGGGGCAGGCAGGGGTCATTTATACTGAGGGGGCAGCATAGGGAAAATTATTACTAGTGGCAGGCAGGGGGCATTTATACTGAGGGGGGCAGCATGGGGGACATTATTACCAGGGGCACAGCATGCAAGGGGGCATTTATACTGAGGGGAACAGCATAAGGGGCATTATTATGATGAAAGGCACACTAGGGCGTATATTATTACTATAAGAGGGGCACAACAATTGGTATTATTACTATGTGGGGGTACAACATGGGGCATTATTAAATGTGAGGTGCCTTAGATGTATGTCTGGCAGGTTCTAAAGAGATGAATTGTAGCTGGAAGAAATCGTCACGGTGGTCTGGACCGGATGGAGAGGAAAAGGGAAAGTAATGTCTTGGATCAAAGAAGATGTCACCTGTGAGTCACCAAATGGAGGTTTTTATATTGTGTAGAACATTATTCATTAGGGGTGCCCTAAGCTAAATTTTTTTCTAAGGGGTGCCCAGAGGTGGAAAAGGTTGGGAAGCACTAGGCCTTATTTACATGTCCAGGGATTTTTAAGCACCGTGGATTAAGTCTTCTATCTAGCTCTGCGATCTGTGAAAAGACGTCTGTGATTGCATCTGCTTTGCATGTTTTTTTCGTGGCACAGGCCTTATGATCCGCAATTACGGGCAACATCGCTGGACGTGTGAATTAGGCCATAGGCCATTATTTAGGGAGTTGCATCTTTTGTTTATGTTCTAGGGCTATGTCCACACATAGTATTTCTCTCAGTCTTTTGGTCCTTTTTTTTTCCAATCAAAATCGGGATTGGAACTGACCGGATAAAATTATAAAAGGTGCAGTTTCTGACCAAGAGTCCGAAAGACTAAATAAAAAAAAATAAAAAATACTATGTGTGAATATTTTTGTAATTTTGAATTTATGGCCACAGAAATGGGTTCAAACTTGGCTCCAACCTATGCCAAAATGTCCATGTATACACTGGAGGGGTAAGTCTATGTATCTGACAACTTTGAGGATGTCTCAAAATGGTGACCCTATAAGAGATTACAGAACAGTTGCATCCAGAGACTCCAAGGGGGCGTCTTCCCTGATAGAAGTCATTCACTTTCTCTTTTTTTATCCATCTGGCTCCATTTCTTTCAGCCACAACTCATCTCTAAAAACTTACTAGACAAACATCTTAGGCTTCATATTCTTTCAGTACCCTCCTTACTTTCCTCCCGTTGATGTCTCACACAGTAAAGTAGGTAGGTAAATGAGGTGGAGTTGTCCCTGTAAATAAACAGGTTCCCCCAGTAAGTAATGAGTACCCTCATTAGATAGGTCCACCCTGTAGCTAATCTTTCACATAAGGTAGGTGCCTCCTTTATGTAGTTGTTCCAATGAAGTAGGTAATTACCCCAGATCCACTCTGTAGGATATTTTCTCCATTAGCCAAGTCCTCCTGTAAGTAGTCTCTCCATTAGAAAGGTCCCTTTTGTAACTAACTCCCTTCTTTGGCCAGATCTCCTTGTAGGTCACCCCGACCCCAAGGTATCCAGGTCCCCCTTATAGGTAGTATCTAGAGATGAGCATGCTCAAGTCCAATCTTTCAGCATTTGAATATCGGTGGCTGAAGAAGTTGGATGTCATTCATGGGCCTCCGATGAAGACGGATGGTCATGGCACCTTGTCTAAAGTTGCGTTGGAAGAAAAAACTTTAATTTTACAGCAATATCAGAAACGGACCTGCTGATCAGGTTGCTTTTCCCAATGAGTTGTGTTTTCTGCTTCATTGAATGAATAGATTTTGGTTTGTCAGGTGATAAACTTCCGAGAAGAAACACTCTGCCACCATTGTTGGACGTGTTACAGTCGGGAGAACGTTGTAGCATTGTCTCACCCATTCATCCATGTGGAAGATGCGCTCAACAGATTTGCAGGGAATGTCCACATAATAGCTGCAAGCTACAATAAAAAGCAAGTTAAAGGGCAATTCTAGCAAAAAAAAGTAAAAAATTTCTTTCGGTATCAGAAAGTGCCAGAGATTTGTAATTCACTTCTTTTAAAAAAAAGTCTTTCAGAAGTTATCATCTGCTGTATGTCCGACATATCTATGTCTATGTCTATGACATACCGCAGCTGGTAAGTACAAGAAGACTTGAGATTTTTTTTTTTTTTTTAACAGAAGTAAATTACAGATCTCTGGCACTTTCTGACACCAGTTGATTTGAAAGAATTTTTTTTTTACTGGAGTTGCCCTTTATGTTTCATTTCCTTTTAAATATCATTGTGTAACAATGAATATGGAGATGTCTGTCTCTAAATATCCATAGGAAACTTATAGAGTATTCATGATGAAGTTTACTTTAGCGGTTCCATTCATGTCTTGCTGTGAACAGCTAGGAGCAGCTCCGCTTGAGGTGTTAAAACAGGACTTCTTTTTATGAAAGAAAATGAATTTGGAGAACAAGATCTGCCAGAGGGAGTCTGGAAAGGATGTATGGACTCGTATAAATAAATGAAAACTGGCTGCACTAAAGTCTTTATTACTACTGGAAGTAGCCAGAGGCTTGGAGGCACTGATGAGAACGCTCCATAGGGCTGCAGGCTACTGTGAACAGGTTATTTATACAACTCAGTCACTTATAACAGGATGAATCCTAACTACAAAGTGTCCATTCTGTTTTTTCCTATTATGGTATTAACCTGTACCTTCTCCTGTTACTGGGAGTGAGATCAAAGATTGCCTATATAATGGTGTTTTTACCAATAGCAACAACCTCATTTCAGGTACAGTAATACCTTGGTTTAAAGGAGAAGTCCGGCCAAAATTAATTTTTGATATGTTGTTACTTATGAAAAGTTATACAAATTTCTAATGTACATTAATTATGGGAAATGCACATATAGAGCTATTTCCCTTAATTTAGTAGATCAGGAAGTGTTAGAAATATCTCTGAAGAAGTGACGTCACGACCCAGGGTGTAATTCCTATGGAGTGTCCAGCAGGGGGCGCTCTCTATATAGAAGTCTATGGGACTTTATTGTTTCTATGGGTTTCTATGTAATGTAATGTAATGTAATGTAGTGTACAGTGCTTTATTGAATGAATACATCTATGGAATACTTTGGGGAGCAAGTGTCCTTGCTCCCCAAAGTATTGCATAAATGTATTCATTCAATACACAGTAAGCCCACCGATCCGCCGCATTTCCGCCGATCCGCCACACGCTGATCCGCCGCATTCCCGCCGATCCGGACCATATACATTGAACTACAGCTCCCATCATCTGCTTCTAGTATGAACAGGTGATGGGATATGACATGCCGCCGGGCGCAGGGGGGAGCCGCTCAGTACACAGCAGCTCCCCCCTCCTCCTCCTTCCGGGATAACTTCCGCCTATAGCACTGCTGAGTCCCTGCCTGGCCGCCGCTCTCTCCCCCCCCCCCCCCCCATACATACCGGCTCCCGATGCATCCTGGTGTCCGCGCTGATGCCGGGAGCCGGTATATGTGAGCGGAGAGCGGCGGCCAGGCAGGGAGTCAGCATTGGTATAGGCGGAAGTTATCACGGAAGGAGGAGGAGGAGGGGGGGAGCGCTCCTGTGTACTGAGCGGCTCCCCCCTGCGCCCGGCGGCATGTCATATCCATTACCCAGCTACAGCTCCCATCACCTGTTCATACTAGAAGCAGATGATGGGAGCTGTAGTTCAATGTATATGGTCCGGATCGGCGGGAATGCGGCGGATCAGCGTGTGGCGGATCGGCGGGAATGCGGCGGATCAGCGGGAATGCGGCGGAAATGCAGCGGATCGGCGGGCTTACTGTGTATTGAATGAATACATTTATGCAATACTTTGGGGAGCAAGGACACTTGCTCCCCAAAGTATTCCATAGATGTATTCATTCAATAAAGCACTGTACACTACATTACATTACATTACATAGAAACCCATAGAAACAATAAAGTCCCATAGACTTCTATATAGAGAGCGCCCCCTGCTGGACACTCCATAGGAATTACACCCTGGGTCGTGACGTCACTTCTTCAGAGATATTTCTAACACTTCCTGATCTACTAAATTAAGGGAAATAGCAGTATATGTGCATTTCCCATAATTAATGTACATTAGAAATTTGTATAACTTTTCATAAGTAACAACATATCAAAAATTAATTTTGGCCGGACTTCTCCTTTAAGAGTAACTTGGTTTAAAAGCGTTTTGGTGTAAGAGCTCCCTGTACTGGGTGGGAGGGGGAGTTGGGGAGGGGCATGGTCTGCATAGTGGGGTCTACAGCCCTGTACTCTGACCCTGGAAGTCTCCCTCTACTTCCAAATCATAGCAGATCCACTTCAGGCTGGGGCTTACATCAGGGGACAGGACTGTGGAGGTAATCTCTTCATAGCTGTTAATCCTCTCTTCCCAGACCACATCTGTCCTGCTCATTCCTTCATGCTTCCTGCAGTCTCTGTCAGCCCTTGTGTTTCCCATCCTCTCCATTACTGTACAGTAACTTATAATATCACATATTCTGCTGTTTCTGAATGTTTGTTTCATCTGTTTTACATATTATTCAGAATAATAAATTATTATTTTTGGGGTGTGGAACCAATTGTCTGCATTTCTATGATTTCTTATGGGAAAATTTGCTTTGGTTTAAGAGTGGATTTAGATTACAAGCACGGTCCCGGAACGAATTATGCTCGTAATCCAAGGCACCACTGTACTATATTACCCCAATGTCTCCAGTGTGTTCTGGTTGTCCAGTAGTTAAAAGGGGATGTACAGGATAAAAGAAGAAAGGGGGGAGGGGGTGACACACCAGTCTATGGCCTTATTCACACGATCCGTGCCGCGAAGCTCCCCTACACCCATCCCCAGCAGCAGAGATGACACGAGCGCATGATATACGCTCCTGTCATTGCATCAACTACTCACCTATTTCCCTGTGCTGATCGGCTACACACGCTCACCAGAAGTGGCCTGGACTACGCTGCCAGGAGAAGGCGGCAGCACGGTCCAGGCCACTTCTGGTGAATATGAAGCAAGCAGGTCTGAGGGAGTAGGTGAGTAGTAGATTCGATGACAGGAGCGCACATCATGCGCTCCTGTTATCTCTGCTGCCGGGCGGTGTGCGGGCCGTTTGCCACGATCCACACTAGGACATGTCCTATTTTTTCACAGTGCGGGTCGTGGCACGGATCATGTGAATGCATATTTGATTTTTCCTCTTCGTGTTTTAAAAAGCCAAAGCGCTTGCATTTTTTTTTAACCTAAAGACCCACATGAGCCCTTATTATTTGCAAAACCATTGTACTTAGGCCTTATTCACACATCCCGTAATCTACAGATCTGTATTTCCGTATTCGAGTTAGTGCACATTGTTGTCTATTGGGCTATTCACACAATCAATAGATTATAAGGACGCAAACCAATGCTGAAAAAAAACAAAACAAAAGTACATGTCCTAGTGCGGACCTAGATTTTTTTTTTACGGATCCTCTCATAGAAATCAATGGGATCTGCTATTTTGTAACCTGTTTGGGATCCATATTTCTGTAAAAAAAAAAAAAATCCATTATTTTTAGTGGATTGTACAGGTGGATAGCAGGAGGAATCTACAGACTTGAAATAAATACTGAATGTGTGCATAAGGCCTAACCCTCCAGTCTTCTCGCAGTCTTCTTTCAATCAGAATCAAAAGATGTGATCAGCCGAGGATCGGCGTTATCTCGGCCCTAAAGCCCCTATTCCACGGGTCGTTTAGAGGAGCAAACGAGCACTCTCAGCGCTCGTTTGCTCCTTGTACCCCGCTCGCTACCGCCGCTATTCAACGCGGCGGCAGCGAGCGGGTGAGTGCGGGAGGGGCGGCAGGGAGCTGCGAGGGGGGCTGCCCAGGTGATCGCTGATCGTCCGGGCAGCCCATAGGATACAGCAGCGTCTGCTGCCGATGCTCCTATTCAACGGAGCACCGGCAGCAGATCGCTGCTATATCAGTCTCTTGTTTTTCAACATGTTGAAAAACAAGCGACTGCAACGATCAGCCGACATGAACGATGTCGGCTGATCGTTGCACTCTATTCCATGGGACGATTATCATTCGTAGCAGCCGATATCGGCCGAATACGGACGATAATAGTTCCGTGGAATAGGGCCTTTAGCTGATCACCGCCACCTTTTACCTGGGTCGACTATTGGCCAAAGGAGCATTTCTAACAATGTTTCTTATCATCCCGTGTAAAAAGTTCCTGTAGTATGATAACCTGTACACACTATAAAAACTACGTAAAGCACTTTAAGAAGAGTTCCATCTGTGAATTAAGTCATTATAATAATTTATATCATTTTATTAATTTGTATTTCTTTAAAACATATAAAAATAATACATATGGCTTGTAATGGCACAAATTAGATAGAAGAATCAATCATATTTCCTAACATGTACTTGGCAGAGCTGAAACGTTAAGAGTTTGTCTTAAGATTAAACTAGGCTAAAAAAAAAATCATTTAAGTCAGCTTTTTATTTTTATTGGCTTTTCAATAGTTCATAAAGAAAATGGCAATAGCACAGGCTTTTCTATCCATTTGGGTTGGTTGCAGAATAAAGATAAAAAAAAAGACAAAAAAACAACATAAAAAAAAAAACAAAGCACACAAGCATGAACTTGAGGCTTATAAAAACAGTTGGCATCATAACTCACTTGCTTCTATTGCTTTTTAGTGTATTGTGTTGTAGTCTCTCTTTAGTAAACTGTTAGGGTGGGTTCACACTACGGAATTCTCGCGGATAAACTCCACGGAATTCCGCCGGCTGTACGCGCTCACGGACGCGCGCCTTACCACCTGCTCCATAGACACCGTTCTATGGGCCAGCTGATTCCGCATTCCGCAGAAATAACTGACATGTCAATTCTTTCGGCGGAATGCGGAATCAGCCGAACCATAGAACGGTGTCTATGGAGCCGGCGGAAAGGCGCGCGTCCGTGAGCGTGTACAGAGTTCCAAAGAGTTTATCCGCGAGAATTCCGTAGTGTGAACCCACCCTTACCGTTTATATACATCAAGTCAATGATATCAAAAGGTTCAGCACCAACGTAAAAAAAAGGTCATGTGGTTCAAAATTGCCCCAGTACTGCACCAACTTTATTTGCAGTACCACAAACAAGAAACAAAAACCAAGGCAAAGTTTGGGCACAATTTGCAACTAATCGCCGTACCATATATATTGTGTATTTTAGACACATTTTCTAAATGTGGCTTCAGATGCAACACTAAATGCCAAGATTTTGGCACAATTTTATCCAACTAATATTTGGTCCCAAGATTAACCAAATTTATCAAATAGCCTGAACCATTGTGATAAGTCTGGTGCATTCTTAAACTGTCTAGTCTATGTTTACACTGTCTAAATATTATACAGTAAATCTTCCCCGATTTATTATTAAGAATTTTTCGATCTGAAGTCAATATCACTATCAAGTCACAATCAAAAAGCAGCAACAAGCTTGAATATCACTGTAAGGCTATGTGCGCATATAGTATTTCCATCAGTCTTTTTTTTCAACCAAAACCAGGAGTGGGTTGAAAACACTGAAACTGTGCAAATCTTTCCATTAGAATTTTGCCCTGTCAGTTCCACTCCTGATTTTGGTTGAAAAAAAAGACTTCAAAAATACTATGTGAACATAAACTAAGGCTGGTTTCACACTAAGTGCAAAACAATGGCAATATAATGCTGTTCTATATACTTTTCCTTCCTCTTGAAGGACTTATGCAAAATTAGAGACACAGCCGTTATTCAAAAAACATCTACACTCCTGTCCTTGTATGTGGTAGTGCACTGAAGTGAATTGAGAGGAGTAATACCACACAAAACCTGAGGACAGGGGTGGTGCCGTTTTTGAAAAAAAGTAGCTATATTCGTCGAAGGGCCCATTCAAACTACAGAATAGTCACCGAAATTCCGTTTGAAGCCCTTGCCTGCGGACTCCCTGCCGAATATCTCTTTCAATAGGAGACCTTGCGCGCCTTGAAACGGGGCGGGATCCAGTGCGGAGTCTAAAGGCGGGGGTTCTAAGCAGAATGTCAGAGCAGATTCTGTATTGTGAACGGGCCCTAATCCTGCATAATCCCTTTTAAAGCAAATGTACCGTCAGGTATATTCGCTTTAATATAACCAAAGGATAGAGCGGCGCCAGTGCGTGGAACAGTCTTTTGAACTGCAGCCAGGTTCCCATGTATGGCGCCGTTCTATCTATGGGTACCAGCCCGGCCGGCCCCCAGTGGGAGGAAACCCCCTCTCCTCTATGACGCGGCTCCATTAGAATAAATGGAGCCGCCTCATAGAGGGGAGGGGGTTTCCTCCAACTGGGGGCGGGTCAGCTTGCCTCCAGTGCTTCAGCCCCGGCCCACGGTTCAAAAAACAGACCGCGGCACTGGCTTCCACGCGCCAGCGCCGTTCTATCCGTGTGTTGTATTAAAGAGAATGTACCTGATGGTACATTCGCTTTAAGTCCACTTCCCATCTTTAAAAAACAAAAAACAAAAAGGCATCAAACACTGCCCCAACCACAGGATGTGTGAATGAATCAACCCTACACTCAGCTCTGCAGTTTGGTGCAACTTTTTATGCATTTTGTTAGCCATCTAATATATGAGGCTTCTAACGCTGCCATAGTATGACAATATAATATTCTGTAGGATTCCTCCAAATGCCTTCAAACTAAGTAAAGTATGTGTCCATATATCCATATACATCTACGTAGAGCCATATTACAGCCCCGTATAACTAGGAGGTACAGTAATATGGCAGTGTCCATGAGGCCAAATTCAGACCATGATGGATCTAAACAGAGGATGACTATCACAAAGCAGGTTGTGTGTATTCTATATGGAAAAGTGCAGTGCCAACATTATGGAAGCCTCCTCAGCATTAGCATGAGAAATTGACACATAGCATAGCAAGCTGAGTAGCAAATGCATACAGACGTGTTGTGTATTTTTACCGATAGACAAATCACCATGGGTGAATAACAGCCATTCTGAATCTTAGCGACGCTAACTATCCGTGCTGATGGTAAGGAACACTGCAACGCATGTATGTTCTCATGTTAACGTTCTAAAAAATACATTTATAAAATGTGCAAAAGAACAAGATTATTATTATTAACCTGAAAGACTGAAAAAGATAAATGTTTATTTTGGTCTTCGCCCATATGTCAAATTCTTAGACGTAGACTACTCCTGCTTAGATTGCACTTAAGAGTGTAAAAGTGGCTGCAACACACTTCAGTCACTTCCTACACAAGGAGTCATCACAAAGAATACAAAAATAGCAAAATATTAAACTTTGTGTGTGTAATGCATATGGAAGAATAATAGGTCCAACGTGACGCTGTCCAGTTACATCTCTGAATCGGCATACATCCCGTTAATTAAATAATCTACTTGGGTATAGTCTTTCTTCTTGTAGCTCTCATAAGCCTGAAGTATGAAGAGCACAATAACGGCTATAAAGAACATGTTCCCTAACAGCAGCACTGCCAGCAAAAAACTGGTATTCTGCACGCGTTTCGCTACCTCCTCGGCAACGATAACGATACTGTCATTATTTTCATCATCTTTCTTTTGGTCACCACCTCTAAAGGAAGACACTGTCGATATCTTGGTCGATATCGACACATGAGAGTCTGGATTGGGAGTTGTGCTTGTGGTTGGGTTGCTGCTGGTTGATGATGGAGTTGATGGCTTTGTGATAGAGGTAGTTTGACTAGGTGAAGATGTTGTCTCCAATTGTGGAATGACTGGAATAGGGATAGTAGTTTTCGGAATGGTTATCTTTGTTCGAGTTGTGGTACTTAAGGGTTTGGTTGGCTCTGACGTGATGACTTGTGTAGTCGTCGTTGTCGTCTTGGCAGTGGTTGGAGAAATGGTTGTTTTCATTGGAACTGGTTCTTCACTAGTCGCTGGAATCATTCTTGACGTAGCACTCTTTGTATTCTTAGCCTTTGTGGTTTCGGCTGGTAAAGGCTCTTTGGTGTTAGTCGACGGGTGAGTTGGCACAAGTGATACCATAGTTGATAAAGTTGGCTCAGTGGTTTTGATGGTTGTTGGCATCACGGGTGGGAATGTACCTAGAGTTGTTTTTGCTTCAATGGTTTCTTTCTCAGTTACTAAACTGGTATTTTTCTGTTCCGTTGTTGGCTTTGTTGTTACACTTTTAGCTAAAGGCTTTATAGGGTAAATAATTTTAGTTGTACTAGTTGTAGATTCTGTAGTAATGGTCTTTGAGGTGACAGGTTTTGAAGTCACTACTGTGCTTCTTGAGGTCACTGGAGAACTTTTTGCTGTTACAACTATTGGCTTTGTACTCTTTGTGGTCTGAACAGTAGTTGTAGTTGTCGGGATCTCTGCTGTACTAGAGGTTGCTACAGTAGTTACAGTCTTCTCTGTGCTTGTGGAAGTTTTATTTGCTGGATGTTCATTACTATTTGGCACAGCTTTGGTGGTAAGTGTTGTAGGCTCTAAAGTAATCGTAGATTTCCTTGTGGGTATTTTTGAGGGTGTTGTAGCACTTGGGGAAGAGTTATCTGCCATCGGGGTGGTTAGAGAAACGTTCCTGTTTCTAGATTTTCCTTTAGAACTCCGTTTTCTTCTTTTCTTTAAATAATTTCTACCTGTTGAACATTGAAAATAAATAAATGACCAAATAAATATAAAAAGAACATTTTTAAAGGTCCGCTAAAATTTAATAAGCTAACAATTTTTCAGGCCTAGAATCCAGACGTAAGATGTCAGCAAAGGCACAATGGAACACAACAAAACCTGGATTAATTCTGTGTATTACACTTGCCTAATTATGTCCAAGGATAGTATCAATTTTTATGATTTGTCAGACAGGTAAAAATAGGGTGATGAGAGTATAGAGAGAAATTGTGAGGCCTTGCTGGCTGTAGATTTTGGTACCTGTGTGGAGCCACTCTACATAGAAATTCCTAAAACTTCAGAAACGGGTTGAGTACCCCATCTATATTATTTTATGAGCAGCCAATGGATACGCCATAGTGAGTAAGAAACAGGTGCATGAAATACTTTACATAAGCTCTTCACTCCTCATGTGGGGCAGTGGCAAGGAGCAGTTTTTTCTATATTGAAAATATTGCACAAAATGCCTTATTGTCACTTGTATTATTACTAGGTTTGCCTATTCCAGCATATGTACTAACATAAAAGAAAAAATGACAATTGATCATACTCAAAGATGCCAGCGCTGGCAACTTTGAGTATGACCACTTGGTATTTTTTCTTGTATGTTATTGCTTTAGGGCCCCTTCTAGGGAGCATCAGGCATGTACTCTAGCCGGCTCTGGCAACCCCACCACATTACAGGACGTTGCACCGGTTGAAGGCACCATACCCAGGATCACATGTTCCCCCGTACCTTGGGGTGATACGCACAAAGCCCAAGGGGCAAGAAGGTGAGCACTGAATCTGTTCACCTGCTCTACTTCTTAAACCTTTACGGTATCACACGAGGAGCCGCCTATAGCCCTATTTTTATTTCTTTCATGTAGACAGGGCCGGCGTTAGGGGGGGCAAGCAGGGCAAATGCCCAGGGCCCCCATCCCCCAGGGGCCCCCTACCGCAGTTCCAGTAGGAGAGCGTAATGCAGAGTCTGGCAGTGATCCCTGGCTGCTGCTATCAGGGGTCACGCAGAGGCTGCAGGACGCTGCTTGGTGTCTGCTCCGTGTGTGTGGCTCCCCTCCCCCTGCCTCCAGCTCCTCTTACTGCACGTGACTTCCTCCTCCTGGTGTGGAGCTGTCGGGACGATGGAGGAGAGGATGACAGCCTGCTGCATGGTACATGAGGGGGATTCATTACTACACCCAGCATGCTAGAGGGGGTAAGTATTCTGTTCTGTAGTGTGTAATGTGTATGAATGTAAGTGTATAATGGATGAATGTAGTGTGTGTTACATGTCCTGTGTATAGTGTATGGACTGGATGGTTTGTATCTGTATAATGTGTTTTCATGGATGTGTGAGTGTATATATATATTAGTGTGTGTATATTAGCACTGCTGACTCCCAAGTGTAGAAGTGAATAGACTGTGTATAGGAGCTGCAGCCATTCTCTGGCCTCATCAGTCCTATGTAATTCCTGTCGGTGACCACTGAGGCCGCTGATTGGCTGCAGCTCCTATGTATATAAGGCAATACGGTGTATTTTATTGAGAAAAATAATAAGGTGGTATTCAGTCCTGGTGGTGGTCACTGTATGCTGGTAATATTGGTCTGTATATAGTGTATATATAGTCATTACTGCCATAGATTGACTGCCACATAATGACACTATAAACAGACCAATATAACCGCCATACAGTGACCACCACATAATGACTATATACACTATATACAGACCAATAGTACAGCCATAGAGTGATCGCTACATAATATTGGTCTGGATACAGAGTCATTATGCAGTGGTCAATCTATGGCGGTAATATTGGTCTGTATATAGTGTGTATATAGAGTTATGTGGCGGTCACTCTATGGCGGTAATATTGGTCTGTATAAAGTGTCATTATGCAGTGGTCACTCTTTGGCATTAATATTGGTCTGTATATAGTGTATATATAGTCATTACTGCCATAGATTGACTACCACATAATGACACTATATACAGACCAATATTACCGCCATACAGTGACCACCACATAATGACTCTATATATACACACTATATACAGACCAAAAGTACAGCCATAGAGTGACAGCCACATAATATTGGTCTGTATACAGCGTATATAGAGTCATTCATTATACAGTGGAAAGTCTATAGCGGTAATATTGGTCTGTATATAGTGTATATAGAGTCATTATGCGGTGGTCACTCTATGGCGGTAATATTGGTCTGTATATAGTGTATATAGAGTCATGAAGTGGTCACTCTATGGCAGTAATATTGGTCTGTATATAGTGTATATAGAGTCATTATGGGGCGGTCACTTTATGGTGGTAATATTGGCCTGTATATAGTAAAGTTTTCTTCAATAACGGTATGGAGGTAATATTTGGTCCTGATTATAGTGATTTTTTTTATTTTATTTTTTTAAAGCAATTCATATAAATAGTTCTTGTGTTTACACCACTAGGGGCAGTCCCGGCATGTAGGGGCAGTCCCGGCATGTAGGGGCAGTCTTGGCATATAGCGGCAGTCCCGGCATGTAACCTTCTGAACTGAGTAAGGGGCCTAATACATGGAGCGAAAATAGTCCGAATCAGGACGCTATCGCTCTGTGAGGGCACTGGGGAACGTGATCAGGTAGTATATATCTTTATTGTTTACTATATACAGCAAGGATTGCACACACATCACTAATGATATACTGTATATATACACATAGGGGGAGATTTATCAAACATGGTGTAAAGTGAAACTGGCTCCGTTGCCCCTAGCAACCAATAAGATTCCACCATTCATTACTCAGATTCTAAGATGGTGGAATCTGATTGGTTGCTAGGGGCAACTGAGCCAATTCTTCTTTACACCAGTTTGATAAATCTCCTCCATAGCTTTTGCTGTAGTAGGCTCTCTAAGCGAGCTCCATTCTACCAGATTGGCGCTCACTTCTGCAAAATATCAGGCCGGGTAATACGGCCTTAAAAGTGGCCGTACACTTCCAATAACTGCTGGCTGAACAATCCTTCAGCTGACAATTATCTGTCCCATCCGGTCCCGTCCTCCCCATACACAGAAATTTGGCACATCTGAGTGTTCCTGTGTTCTCTATGAGAGGGGAAAGCCATAGCCATACAGATCTGATGGCGGCTTATCTCTCTGAGAACAAAGAGGTTGGGTGTTGATTTTCCATCAAGCTCGACCCCCTATGTCCACTGATATCATCTGTCAGAGGACTGTCTACAGAGCCCCATACACCTTACGCTGATGGCCAAACCCACCAGGAGCAACAGGTACCACCAACAAAAGAATAACATGTATGGGGACCTTAAATTGTTGCTAAAATATTTCAGCATTTGGGGCCCCACCTTCAACTTTGCCCAGGGCCACATCTAGTCTAAAACCGGCCCTGCATGTAGAATATGTACTATTCAGTGTACAGTTCTCAAAACTTACTTAAAGGTGGATCTGTGATCATTTGGGCTCCAGTTGTGTGGCACAATCTGTTACAAAGCGTTACTGCACACCACTTCTTGAGTAAAAAAGATTTGCTGCAGACATTATTATCTGGAAAAAAAATTATAGAGAAAGATTTCTAAGTTATCTTACATTTTTAATATCACAGAAGAAACCATGATACTATCCCATTTACAGGGACAGCAATCCTAAAGGTTATATAACCAGAAGACTGTTATATATTAGTGATATGTAAAGGGATAAGGAGGGGCACTGTAATGGTATAGGAATATATTAGTAACTGTGATTCCACACTAAGGATACTTTACATGTCCGAAAAATCTGTACTACGGGCTACAGTTTAACGGCCCCATTCATGTGTCTGTACGTGTTACGAGGCAGTGATCTGTGTCGCAAAAAAAAAACTGACAGATTCTAATACAAACCGCAATTGTGGAGAATGAATAGGTCCGTGTATTGTGGACAGCTACGTGTGCACATCCTTAGTGCTGTCTGTAGCTACGGGTCCGCACCTATAGGCAGCCCAATGGATGTGTGAATGTAGTGTATGCCTTGGCTCTGGATTTCAATTTCATTTGGCAGCTATTCAGAGACGTTAACATTTGAAATAAAAGAAAATTTCTACAAATTGGTGAGTGCTGATTTTCTTCTTTACGTTGTATTTACTTTTAAGGCACCGTGTGGACCCTCAAGAGGAGAGTGAAGGCTTACCTTACATTCACACAGTCTTGCCCCCCTTTCCTATCTTCTGTCTTTTACAAAGTGATTTACAAATATGTTTCAGATCACATAGACCATTGGTCTCCAAACTCCGGCCCTCCAGCTGTTGCAAAACTACAATTCCCATCATGCGGACAGCTAAAGCTTTGGATTTGGCTGTCCAGGCATGATGTGAAATGTAGTATTGCAACCGCTGGAGGGCCGCAGTTTGGAGACCTATGACAGACATAGGTTAAATGGAATAACACTGCTTGAAACAGTGACCATTTAAATTCAAGTATATTAGCAATTTGTATACAGAATTGGAGATATATCCTAATACGATTTGAATTGCTTTAAGTTTTAACAAGTCACACTTAACGTAAAAGTTGTCCTGCGTTCCAAACCAATGTTACTGGTGTAAACCACAATAGATCATACAATCCCCCCCTAAAAATACCCTGCAACAATGAACAGCAAACACCAGTTCCTGAAAGGAGCAGTCCAAAAGCCGTGCGTTACGTATAATCCATCTTCATTAGAAACACCAGATGCTGACCTGTTCAGCTCCAAACACATTCAGATCACTCACAAGAAAAATGTCCTTCGAGTAGAATGAGAAGCAGCCTGGGAATTGGGCATTTGGTAAATATAATCATAGTTGACAGATACGGATTTGAGACATCCATATATAAACACACACTTTACATATTAATGATATACCGCAATTGAAAATTCCATCTGCGCAAAAATATGTGAGATGCTATAAATAGGCGGAATTATGACTTACCGATAATTCACTTTTCATTAATCCTCATGACAGCACCTACACATGGAGGATGTCACCTTTGACCCTATCAGGAACAGGAAACACAAAGAGGTTAAAAGGGCACTTCCCATCGTTCCCCTCAGTGTAATTATAACGAACCCATACAGGATTATACACAAAAAAGGGAGGGAAATATAAGGGTGCTGTCATGAGGATTAATGAAAAGTGAATTATCGGTAAGTCATAATTCCGCCTTTTCAGTGCATCCTCATGACAGCACCTACACATGGAGACATACCAACTTAGCCTTTTAGGGAGGGACCACTGCTTGGAGCACCTTTCTCCCGAAAGCCAGATCTTGAGAAGTGCCAACGTGCAACCGATAGTGCCTGTAGAAAGTGTGAGGCGAGGACCAGGTTGCTGCTTTACAAATTTGTTCGAGGGAGGCTGCTGATCTTGCTGCCCATGAAGCTGCCGTAGCTCTTGTAGAGTGTGCTTTAATACCTGTAGGGGGATCCTTCCCCATAGAAGTGTAGGCTTCACAGATTGCCATCTTAATCCATCGAGCAATAGAAGATTTTGTCGCTTTCTTGCCCTTGTTTGGGCCTTGGAACTGTATAAGAAGGTTTTCATCCTTTCTCCAGGCTTTTGTAGTATCTAGGTACTGTAAGATAGCTCGTTTAACA
This sequence comes from Dendropsophus ebraccatus, assembly GCF_027789765.1. NCBI lineage: Eukaryota > Metazoa > Chordata > Amphibia > Anura > Hylidae > Dendropsophus > Dendropsophus ebraccatus. The sequence continues at coordinate 24,548,033 of NC_091457.1, read as the reverse complement.
TCAAGACGGTGAAAGGCTTCTTCTTTCTCATTTTTTGGGTTATCACAGAAGGATGGTATCACAATATCTTGCGATCTGTGAAAATCTGTAACCACTTTAGGAAGAAAAATTGGGTTAAGTTTAAATACAATCCTATCATCTAAGATGGTACAGAAAGGTTCCATGATTGTTAAGGCTTGAATCTCTCCCACCCTACGTGCTGTGGTAATGGCTACCAAAAAAGCTGTTTTGAGTGTGAGATATTTTAATGAGACTTCATTTAGGGGTTCAAAAGGTAACTTTGATAATCCAGATAAGACTATATTTAAGTCCCATGGGGGAGAGAGATTTTTGATGTTTGGTTTAATTCTTGCCACCGCTTTAAAGAACCTTCTGACCCATCTATGATCTGCGATTTGAGTATCATAAATGCAACCTAATGCTTAAACCTGTACTTTTAGCGTGTTGATAGAAAAGCCTTTATCCAGCCCGTCTTGAAGAAAATCAAGGATCCTGGGGATATCTGGATGTAGCATGTCCGGAGGAAAGTCACCACACCATGATTGGTATTTTTTCCATTGTTTTAGGTAGATGGAAGAGGTGACTTCTTTTTTGTTTTTTAGAAGAGTCTCTACCACTCTTGGCGAGAGGCCTTTGGCTGACAGGAGGGACTTTTCAAAAGCCAAGCCGCTAGATGTAGATTTTCCAGATTCTGATGACGTAGAGGGCCCTGGGTCAAGAGATCTTTCTGAAGAGGAAGCAGGATTGGATCTTGAACCGCCAGTGACTTCAACAGACTGTACCATGCTCTCTTGGGCCACAGTGGAGCTATGAAGATTACTGTGGTCTGACCTGACCGTATCTTCTGTAACTCTTTTGGAATGAGCGGTAGAGGGGGAAACGCATACGCAAGTTTGAAAATCCATTCTTGTTGAAGTGCGTCCAGGGCCATCGGCCGATCTAGCCGATTCAAAGAGCAGAATGTTTCTACTTTCCTGTTTGCTTTGGAGGCAAATAGGTCGACCTCTGGATAGCCCCACCTGTCTACTAACATGGAGAATATCTGGGAATTAAATTCCCATTCTCCTGGAAGAACCTGGTGACGACTTAAGTAGTCTGCCACCACGTTCTCTGTCCCTTTGAGGTGAACCGCAGAGATGGATGACACCTTCTTTTCTGCCCAGGAGAAAATTTGTTCTGCTAGGGATTGGAGTTGAGATGATCTGGTGCCTCCTTGATGTCTCAGGTATGCCACCACAGTTGCATTGTCTGTAAATATTTTGATGTTTTTCTGGATAAGGAATGATTCGGCACTCTTCAGCGCCTCTAGTACTGCTCTCAATTCCCTGTAGTTTGATGATTGATGTTTGTGGCTCTCTCTCCACTGACCCTGAAAATAGAGGCCCATGAGATGTGCTCCCCAACCCCATAGGCTGGCATCCGTGGTAATCTGAATGGTTGGTTCTTGATTCCACCGAATTCCTATTACAAGGTTCTTCTCTGTCATCCACCAGATGAGAGAGGATTTCACCTTTTGCGAGATCGTCATCTTTTTGTCTAGAGACAACGGAGACCTGTCCCAACATTGTAGAATGCTCTTTTGTAGAGTTCGGGAGTGATGTTGACACCAGGGCACTGCAGGGATGCAGGATGTCATCAGCCCTAAGAGGGACATGGCGTTTCTGATTGATGTCATGGTTTTCTTCCTGAAATCTCTTACCTTTGATGTTAGAGAGCATACTTTCTCTTCTGGAAGAAATGTCATTTGGACTTGTGAGTCTAGGATCATTCCTAAGAATTTCTTCCTGGGAGATGGAATCAAATCTGACTTGGCAAAATTTACTATCCACCCCAGGTCCTGAAGGCATTCTATCACCACCTGAATGTGTGCGTTTAGAATTAGGGGAGAGGGGGCAGTAATAAGTAGATCGTCCAAGTAGGGGATTATGGTTATATCCCGTTGTCTCAGATGTGCCACCACCTCCAGCATAATCTTGGTAAATAACCATGGGGCGGATGAGATTCCGAATGGAAGGCACCTGAATTGGTAATGTAGGGTCTGGTTCTCTGTTTTCATTGCAAATCTGAGGAATTTCTGGTGAGAGGTATGGATCGGGACGTGGAAGTATGCGTCCTTCAAGTCTATTGTTACTAGGGCTGCGTTCTGATGTATCAGAGGGATAGTTGTTTTTATCGTCTCCATCTTGAATTTTTTGGGCCTCAGGAATCTGTTCAGGTATTTTAAGTTTATAATTGTCCTGAAAGTCCCGTTGGGTTTGGGGACTAAGAATAGATTGGAATAATGCCCCAACCCGATTTCCTCCTGAGGTACTGGAACAACTGCGCCTAGGTGAATTAGATCTTCTACCCCTTCCATTAAGCGATTCCTCAGAGTGCGGGATTGACATGGGGTAACCTGGAATTTTGGGGGGGGGGGGGGCGAGTCGAGAAATCTATGAGATACCCCTCTTTCAAGATGTTTAAAATGAATAGATTTTTTGTTACTTTCTCCCAATTGGTGGTGAAGAGAGAAAGTCGTCCCCCCACCTGAACACAGTCATTTATCTTTATTTTCGGAGGAGGGGTTGAGGAGGAAACCTCTTCCCTTACCTCCTTTAGGGTAGGACCATCTGCCACTTTTACCTTTCCCTTTGTACTCCTGCTTTTTCTGGGTATAGGGACGAAAAGGTTTCTTATCCTTTTGTGCCTTTTTGTATGGAAAGTCTTTCTTTCTGTCAGCCGCCTTTTCTAGGATGTCCTCCAGTACAGGTCCAAACAAGAGGTTTCCCTGGAATGGAATTTGGCAGACTTTATTTTTAGATGCAATATCCCCATGCCAATGTTTCACCCATAATGCTCTTCTTGTGGCATTGGATAAGGCCGCTGATTTAGCTGCCATTCTCACGGATTCTGCCGAAGCATCAGCCAAGAATCCTGCAGCCATTTTAAGTAAAGGCATGGTAGCTAACAGTTCTTCTTTCGACGTTTTGCCTGCCATATGATTTTCTAACTGTTCTAACCATATATATAGTGATCTAGCCACACTAGTGGCAGCGATATTAGGGTTTAGAATGGCCGTGGAGGCTTCCCAGGACTTGCGTAGAAGACCCTCCATCTTTCTGTCCATAGAATCTTTTAACTGAGTAGCATCCTCAAAGGGTAAATCAGTTTTTTTGACAACTTTGGCCACCTGTACATCAATTTTAGGTATATTAGTCCATGACTCAGAATCAGCTTCATCAAAAACAAATCTCGATCTAAATTCTTTAGAAATTTGAAGTCGTTTCTCAGGTTCCTTCCATTCAGAAAAAATTAGATCTTTAATGTTTTGATGTATTGGAAAAAACTTTCTCTTTTTTGGTTTTAAACCGGCAAACATTGCGTCTTGTGCAGAAAGGGTTTGTTCAATATCATCTAATTCCATGAGAGATCTGACCGCCTTAATTAACGTGTCAGTATCCTCAGAAGAGAAACAGAATTTCCCTGGTTCTTTCTGGGAAGTACCCTGAGATGACTCCATAACCACATCATCAACATTATCATCATTATTAACATCATCATCTTTGTTTTCAGTTATACATTCTGATTCTGAGTCTGAAATATCCCATGATTTAAGTTTTTTAGCAGGTGGAGCTTTATCTGAAACAGTGGGGGACCCCGGCTGGGCCAGAGGTGTAACAGCTGGGTTATTAGGAATCAGTCCGGCCATAGAGGCCTGGATTTCCCGGCGTATTATGGCCTTCAATTCTTCTGAGACAGATACTTGTGCAGGAGGGTTCAGTTTTGCAAGACAGATTTTACATAGCATTTTAGTATATACTTCAGGTAGTACAGCAGCGCATCCAACACAGCATTTCTCTTTGCCCCTTGATTTTTTTGGAGCCTCCATATCTCCCTATAAAGAGAAGGAGAAACCAATATGATAGGAATCACCCTGGAGGACTAACTATCACAACGCCCTTAAATGAGTATTTTGTATCTCTACTCACTGAACCAGCTGGTGGGCTTCTCTCTGCAGCCTCCCCACACTCCTCAGCAGCGTCCATCACACAACACAGCAGGACACAGTGGGTTACTCACCAGTCTTGTAGCTGCAGAGATTCAAATTTGGCGCCGAAATCTCGGGGCCGCGCCGCCTCCTCACTTCCGGGTAGCTGAGGACTTCTCCCGGCGTCCGCATGACGTCATCAACGTGCGCCCGTACCATGTGCACGCATCGGCGTCCGCATGCGCAGAAGTATCTACTACCGCCAGGGGGAACGCCACAGGGGAGCCGCAATGGAACCCGAGGGCTCTGCGGCGTCTTGAAGCTCCCCCGCATAAACTCCCGGAGCGCTGCAGGGGGAGCGGGGACCGGAGGCATCCAGAAGATGCGACCGACACAGGCTGATACTGGGAAGGACCCTTAGGCCGTTCCACAAGCCCCGTCCCAGGACCCGTGACCACACAGGATCACAGGTAACCTCTGTGTTCCTTGATCCTGTCAGGAACAGGAAAAACACTGAGGGAAACGATGGGAAGTGCCCTTTTAACCTCTTTGTGTTTCCTGTTCCTGATAGGGTCAAAGGTGACATCCTCCATGTGTAGGTGCTGTCATGAGGATGCACTGAAAAGAGGTGTATACAATAAAGGAACATAGCAATGAACAACCAAGACTGTTATCACAGGAAAGGACTGTCGTACCACATCTGAAATGCCCAGCACTAGCTACATAACAGCTTAGCGTCAACCTGTTAGCTGCAATTCAGGGTTCAAACCGCTGAGACTGCTAGATAGCTGTTAAGAGAAGACACATGGTACCTTTCATATATCTGTCTGTGCTTCCATAACGTAGAAATATGCTTTGCTACCAAAATGTTGACACAGTCTTATAGCTTTCAGTGAAAGGATACTAGTCGTACCTTCTTTATGCTGAGCATTGCTTAAAGGGGTTATCCGTTTGGGTAAAATATATGCGGAATCATCCCCCTTCCTGGGTACTAACAATTCATTCCATACACCTTCTTAAAGGGGTACTCCAGCGTGGGGGCACTTTTGCGCTGGGACCGGGGACGAGGTAGCCGAGGGAAAAGATGCCACTCACCTCCCCGGCTCCAGCGGCGGGTCCCGCATGGTGGCGCTCCGGTGCCCGGTTCCCGGCCGCTTCCGGGTGTCTGACGCGGGCCCGAGACGTGACGTCTCAGGTCCGCTCAGCCACTCAGTAAAGGAGGATCCCGCCTCCTTCACTGAGTGGCTGAGCGGACCTGAGATGTCACGTCTCAGGCCCGCGTCAGACACCCAGAAGCGGCCGGGAACCGGGCACCGGAGCGCCGCCATGCGGGACCCGCCGCTGGAGCCGGGGAGGTGAGTGGCATCTTTTCCCTCGGCTACCTCATCCCCAGTCCCAGCGCAAAAGTGCCCCCACGCTGGAGTACCCCTTTAACCTTATCTGTCTCCTTCACTCATTTCTGCTAAAGTGATAGAAATTTCTCTTTGAGCTGTTAGGTACGACACTACTCTAAACCACCTCCTATCCCCTCCCATCCAGACAGCTGATGTAAACAACTTCCTATTTACAACTTTGTAGCTTCTTTGTAATGCTGAAAGGGTTAATTTGAGGTCAAATTGCTGATGAACTCACTGTGATTAACCCTCCCAGCATTATAAAGAAGCTACAAAGTTGTGAATAAGAAGTCAGCTGTCTGGATGGAAGGAGGGAGGAGGGGGTTGAGAGTAGTGTCGGACTGAACAGCTCAAAGAGAAATTTCTATCTCTTCAGCAGAAATGAGCAGCTCCAAAGAGATAGAAGGAGACAGATAAGGTAAAGACTAGAGATGAGCGAACCGGGTTCGGGTTCGAGTCGATCCGAACGTTCGGTATTTGATTAGCGGGGGCTGCTGAACTTGGATAAAGCTCTAAGGTTGTCGAAAGTTTGGGTTCAGATCGACTCAAGCATGCTCCAGGTTCGCTGATCTCTACTAATCTCCAGTAGGGGGATGATTCAGAATATATTTTAGCTAACTGGATAACGCCTTTAAAGAGAACCAATCACTTAGATTTTGCTGGTAATGCTACTAGCAGCGTCCGGAAGATGTGCAAAAAGATGTGCGGCGCGAGACAGCTGGGAGCTAGTCATCTGGGCTGTGATTAGTTAAGGCTCTCTGCCTGTCAACGTGCTCTGCAAGCCTCTCTGCAAGTCTCACGCGCAGCTAAAGTGTCTGCAAAACACATGGGACACATGGTAAGGAGCATTTTTGCACATCTTATAAAGGCGCTGCTAGTAGCATTATCTGCAAAATCTAAGCGATTGGTTCTCTTGAAAGCCCAGCAAAAAATTTCACAAGTGCCGAAGAGGCGTGGCCTATAGTTCACTGCACCCTTGGGCTGCTTGTTTGTGGCACTTGAACTGTCAGATCTCAAAAGGAAGATAGTGATGCACTCATGGTGAATGCGCTGGAAGCCGTGCCACCCTGTCTGTTTATCAAACAGGTAGAGGGTGGGAATTTGGAGCAGAGGCCACTTCAAAAAACACCATAAAAGTACTATATTTTTTCCGAATCAAAGAGACACTTTGCACAAAAGAAGGTATAACTAGTATACTTTTATTGAAAACTATAAGACTGTGTCAATGTTTTCGAATGGATGTGTAACAAGAATGCTTGTCCACTGGGACATCCAAACATTGCCAAACACTGAACTTAGCAGTCTCCAGACGTCCCATAGAAAGTGAATGGAGCAGTGGCCACTCTATTCACTTGGTGGAGAACAAGGCCTTATTCTCGTGACTGGAGGTCGAACCTAACCCATCAGCTAGATATCCCCTATCCTGTGCTTAAATGGTTGTCTAGACAGGGAATTTTATAGCTATAAATGCCCGGGGAGGGGTATAATATACTAAATGCCATCGCCATAATATACTTCCACGCCATCGCCAGTATCATACAACTCTATCCCTGCCATGTGGCTACTTCTGGGTTCTCCTGGGTTCTCATGGTGCAAGTCACCCAGATAAGTCACTCACTTACTGTTATATAAAATGTATTCCTGCCGCACATATGCCAGACACAGATAATAAACATCCAGTCCAATGTGCTGTAGCAAAGTAATGAAATAAATGGGTACTGACAGCAATCTAGAGATCTAATAGTGGACATACTTACCTGTGGACAGGCTGTCCCTGCAGATTTGTCTGCATTCCCTCTCATTCCTAATCTCAGGACCCTTCTGCAGGTGGACTGCATTCTCTGCCGATATCCTAATCCTGCTGTCACATAGGCACAGGTTCACGGACCATAACAGTATGAGAGTCTTCCACATGGTGGTGGGATTCTGCACAAAGGCATCAATGACAAGTGTGTTTCAGAGCAGCATAATGAACCTATAGCAACACAACAAAGCAAACAATTAACTTACACTGTGACAATCATCGGCCATGCTATATATGCAGGGTAATAGAATACCATCAAGGGTTAACTCTCCGCCAACAAGCCATCCATCATCCAGATTTATATAGGATCACTTTTGTGGCAGAAAGAGGTGTAGCTTGTTAAGAAACAGGACTTGCAACTGACAATGTCTAGAAAGACTACTTCCAAAAAGGTTCGGTGTAAAGTAAGGGCAGGTTCAGACTACGGAATTCTCGTGGATAAATTCCGCGGAATTCCGTTGCCTGTACGCGCTCACGGCTGCGCGCCTTTCTGCTGGCTCCATAGACACCATTCTATGGGCCGACTGATTTTGCCGAAAGAATTGACGTGACAATTCTTTCGGCGGAATGTGGAATTACCCGGCCCATAGAATGGTGTCTATGGAGCCGGCAGAAAGGCGCGCGGCCGTGAGCGCGTACAGGCGACGAAATTCCACTGAATGTATCCAAGAGAATTCCGTAGTCTGAACCCGCTATGAGGTTATAGCACAGGAAAAGCTGAGAAAATGCAAATATGTTGGAGGTAAAAGATTAATTTAAGGAGAAGTACGGGCAAACCTTTTTTTTTCACAAGTGCAGGGGGGCTAAAAGAAATAACATGCTCATACCTCCCAGGCTCCAGTGCTGGTGGCTGCATACCGATAATCTGGTCCCCGACTGCTTTCTGGCCTGAGCAAGGACCCCAGATGTAATGTGTCAGGTCCGCTCAACCAGACAGAGACTGTAGCCGTTGACTGGCTGAGCGGACCCGACACGTCATGTGTCCCCGCTCAGACCAGAAAGCGGCTGGGGACCGGATCGGCATTATGCGGCCACCAGATTTTAGTCAATAAATGTTAAAATTACACATAATATTTTGTTGTTGAGTAGTTGTTACGTTGAGTAGCTTCTACTGTGATACCGCAATCTTTTTGATTAGACATTCATAGGTGTGTGCAGGAGCCTCTACTCTGTACAGCAGCAAAATAAAATTTATATATATATATATATATATATATATATATATATATATATATATATAAATAAATTAGTGTATAATTCCTCCTCGGATTTCGAGGGGTAATTCAGGGCAGACATAAGGACTGGAGTATATCAGCTGACCCAAACCTTGCAGATACATTCTACAAGTGATGAAGTGTGAACACGCGCAACACACAGAGGCTGCAAATTTATTCTTGTTCTTGACGGATTCCTCGTGAGGCTGAAACCAGAGTCTCAGTGGGTGTTTTTGTTACATCGTCTGCAATTCATTAGGGACTTGCTAAAATACCTATTATAAACCTAACAGTTGATCAGTATATTGGCTCAACTATGGTCCTGGCATTTTCCACAATAGTTTAGACTGATTTGATGGAGATTTAGCAAGTTGCATTCTACATACACATGGATATAGTGGAGACTATTGCATAGGTATAAGATTTGATAGTGGAGTTCTGCCTCGGCTGCTGACTGGCTACGCGGGACTGACGCGTCACGTCTCAGGTCCTCACTCAGACCTAGAAGCGGCCAGGGACCGGGAACAAGAGTGGATGACAGCGGACCCCGGCACTGGAGCCGGGGAAGTAAGTGCATCTTATGTCCAACTTCATCCTCCCTGGTTGTTTTAAAAGAAATGGTCAGCGAGCGCACGTCTCCTTTAAAGAGGTACTCTTTTTTTTTTAATTTTAATCAACAGGTGTCAGAAAGTTATACAGATTTGTAAGTTGCTTCTATTTAAAAATGTCAAGCCTTCCAATACTTCTCAGCTGCTGCATGTCTTGCAGAAAGTGGTGTATTCTTTCCAGTCTGACACCGTGCTTTCTGATGCTACCTCTGTCTGTGATGGGAACTGTACAGAACAGGAGGTTTTCCATGGTGATTTGTTACTGCAGGACGTACAGCAGCTGATAAGTACTGGAAGACTTGACATTTTTAAATAGAATTAAATTACGATTCTATATAAATTTCATTTAATTTGAAAGGAAAAAAAAAAATTACCTAAGTACTCCTTTAAGTAATTGTAGAACTTACAGGTAATAGGCTGAGACTACACAATTAAACCACTTGGGGTTAGTGCAGCAGGCATTTCACTGCATGGTGACCTCCTAAACACACTAATAATGTGCTAAAGATATAGGACTGGACTTATCCTAGTGCACCCTCTAGTGGCAGATTTGGAGAAGTGCGCTCCTTCTGGCATCAGTCAAGATAGAAACAAATCACAGATCAATTCAAGAAACAAAACAATTTTCACAGCAGTCATTGGTCTTCGCTGGGAGTCCGAATAACACACTCACAATGTAATCGTGGGATGCCAGCTGGAAGTTATAGCAGCCTAAAGGCCCTATTACACGAATCGGTTATTGGCCATATTCGACCCTTACAGCAGATAATCGCTTTGTGTAACAGACAACAACAAACAGCGGACTTGCACAATTCCGGCTGATCGTTGTCTTTCAACATGTTGAAAAATCAACGATCATGATAGCAGCAACCTGCTGCAGTCACTCCATGGAATAAAAGTGGCAGCAGCAGACCACCACTATCTTCTATGGGCTGCCCAGATAATCTAGCAATCACCCGGGCAGCCTTCCCGCAGCTTCCCCGGCTCTTACAGACTCGCTGCCGACACGTGTAATAGCACCAGCAGCGAGCGGGAAACGAGGAGCAAGCGAGCACTGACCTGACAGATCAGCGCTCACTTGCTTCCTCTTGTCGCCGCGGGTAATAGGGGCTTGAGGCCTTTGCTAAGCCATGAGGATTGCACTGAGTGATCCACAGATAAGGTGTGACTGTGGTAGACTTTACCAGCAGATCGCCAATCTAACAGATCAATGCAATGCATATGTACTACATTAATCTTTGTGAGCAATTGACTGACTTTACTAGAACAGCCCCTTAGGCATCAGTGCATTTGACCTAAAAGATAAGGAAGCAATGAAACCTGTAACCCGTAAGGGATTCGGTTCCTGGTCATTAGTATCGCTATTTTTCCTCCAAAGAATAGAGAAATGAGCACCTTGTGCCAGCTCTGTGCTTCTCACTACTGTGCACGGCCTCGCTCTGTTTACTTTCTCCATGCTCACACCCATACACACTGTTATTCTGCCTACAAGGCAAACACGTATGGACTCCCAAAGCACTGAATGCAATGAACCGAACAGATTCAAACATAAGCAAGTGCTGTTCCTAATAGGAGATTCTAATAGGATGGCTCCGGGGTTAGCACTGTTACTTTGAAGCATAGAGGTGCCCCATCTATATATTGGAGCCTCAGAGTATAACAAAGCAAACAGTAATGCTAGGATATGCCATAATCAGGAATGCCACAATCCTCAGAATGAAGGGACCCATGGTATTAGTGCTGTGCCCCCTCCAAACTTTTCCCATTCACTTGAATAGCGCTGTGTTATAAGTGCCAACACAGTAGAAGGCAGAGCGCGCCATCTTGGGATTGGCAGTCATCCCAGATGTTGGACCTCCATGATTTTAATATTATGGAATTATCTTAGTGATGTGCCATGACACTATGGGAATAGTCCTTGAAGATTCTGCGAGACAGTCCCATATTCTGTCCCTACACAAAAGATCAATTACAGATCGCTGCCACCTAACTGAACTGTCCAATGTGGATCCGCGTTCATATTAAAGAAGTCCGGGGAAAATTTTTTATTAAAGTATTGTATTGTCCCCCAAAAGTTACACAAATCACCAATATACACTTATTACAGGAAATGCACATAAAGGGCTTTTTTCCCTGCACTTACTACTGCATCAAGGCTTCACTTTCTCGATAAAATGGTAATGTCACTTCCTGAATAACATGGTGATGTCACGACCCGACTCCCAGAGCTGTGCGGGCTGTGGCTGCTGGAGAGGATAATGGCAGAGGGATGCTCACTGTCCCTCCAGTGCTCTGTGTCCCTCAGTGTCCCCCTGCAATTATCCTCTCCAGCAGCCACAGCCCACACAGCTCTGGGAGTCGGGTCGTGACATCACCAAGTTATCCAGGAAGTGACATCACCATGTTATCCAGGAAGTAACATCACCATGTTATCCAGGAAGTGAAGCCTTGATGCAGTAGTAAGTGCAGGGAAAAAAAGCACTTTATAAGCATTTCCCGTAATAGGTCTATATTGGTAATTTGTAAATCTTTTGGGGGGAAATAAAATACTTTAAAGTGACTATGTACTCACAATCTGCCCACCCCAAACTGCTTGTACCTTCAGATAGCTGATTTTATTCCAAGATCTGTCTTGGGGTCCGCTCGGCAGGTGATGCAGTGTCCTAAAAAAACTTCTTAACTGGCAGCCCTGTGCCAAACTGGCGTGGCCTAGATTGTGTATGCATTAGGCTGGCACCTCTCTGTCCCTTCTCCCTGCCCTCTTCATCATTAGGAATGCTCCAGGCAGATTGTCTCCGATTCCTCAGCTGTGTGAACTCTGCACATGAGCTGGATCGTTAAGGCACCTGTGCAGTTTTCAGTGCAGAGGAACAGAAGAAATCCTGCCATTGGCATTCCTAATGATGAGGAGGGTGGGGAAGAGGGACAGAGGGGTGGTGCAAGGTTAGGGCACAGATACTCTAGACCACAGCAGTTTGGCACAGGGCTGCAAGTTTAAAAGTTCTTTTTTAGGACAACAACTGCATCACATGCCGAATGGACCCCAGGACAGATCTTGGATTAAAAGCAGCTATCCGAAGGTACAAGTGGTTTGGGGGGGTCAGATTGTGGGTACACAGTTGCTTTAATAAAAATTTACGCCAGACATTTTATTTCCAGTGTCCCTGCATATAAAATCAGCACAGGACCATGACAGAGACTCCTCACAGGGCAGAATGTCTGGGGTATTTTTAGGGGTAAGGCTGGGCTTACATCACCATTGTTTTATCTGCTTCATCACAGAAAGAAGTCTAGAACTAACCTAGATGGATGTAACCTGCTGCTAGATTCCAATAGGGCCAGGGAGCGTGAGCATACCTTTACTTACAAGGTCCTCTTCTGCATTAATGATGTTACTTTTTCGGAATATATAAAGGAGGCGGTTTGGTGTACTTGGATAGTCCTATAACTCTCCGTGCACCAATATGCCCACCCGCTGACTTCTGTAGTACACCTCCCTATGAATATTCATATCAGCACTTTTTATGGCTGCTTTCTTCCCCGTCCTCAGGTTGTGTGGTATTACAACTGAGCTCCATTCACTTCAATGGAACAAGGTGATAATACAACACACAAACAGAAGACAGGCGTGTTGTTTCTGGAAGAAAGCAGCCATGTTTTTCTAATCCTGAGTAAGCTCCTTACACTTTAGGCTTGTAGCAACCTGTGATTATAACTGGTCCTGAACATTACGCTACATCAGATTTTAGTATTATTTGTCCACTGACTATCCCGGCATAATAATACAGAATATATTCCAGGGAACAGAGACTTCTGCACTGTTCACAAACTTGTCTATTCACTAAAGACGGCAAGAATTAGTCATCGGCAGATATCTAGAATACAAGGTTTCCTCTACCAATCTAAAGGCAACCTGCCGGACAAATAACATTCCAGCTAAACTATGGGGGTAAAGTCAAGTCATAAAACAGCAAGGCTAAGAAAAAGGATTCTAGGGCATTGCGAAACTTCCCAGGATCTACTAAAATTTGGGGGCTGTCGCTATCACCATAAAGCTGTTAAGTTATGTATGCAACGCTCCTGTGAGCAGCATGGACATATGCATATCCGTGCTCTCATTGTCCCTTTAAGTTTTAAGAAATACCCCATATGTAGCTCTACAGTACTACTTGATGCACTTGAAGCACCGACCTCAGAAATTAGGGGGCATCTAGTGGTAAAGCTTGCCTTTATTTAGTATATTTTGTAGGCATAATATCAATTCATTAACAAAAGAAAAAAAACCACATTTTTGCTAGAGACGTTGACATTTTTGATGGAACATATGACTTTTTTTGTGGCAAGAACCTGCCTGCAGGTAAAACGCACTGCAGTACAGATCTATACTGCAGTTTACTATGCATGTCAGTTTATTACTGACAGGCATGATGATCAGACTCTGCTCCTGTGGTATTGTTCTTAGGGCCCTATTTTACCCGATGATTATCGTTAAATCGTTTGAATCTAAACGACAATCGTTCAGTTGAATAGCAGTTAACGATTAACGACCGAACGAGAAATCGTTGATCGCTTTATAAGACCTGGACCTATTTTTATCGTTGCTCGTTCGCAAAACGTTCGCATTGAATAAGACGTTGTTCGGTCGTTCGCAGTAGATACGAACGCAATAGCGAAGAAATAGCTAACAAAAAACGTTCGCAAATACGATCATAAGTTACGATTATCGTTCCTTGGAAATGAGTGAACGTTTTCAGGTCTTTCGCGATAGCGGTCGTTTGAGATTGTTAATCGTTAACGATTATGCGAACGATAATCGTCCGGTGGAATAGGGCCCTTAGGCTTCTGGTTGCCATGACTACCACTGGTACCATAGGATTGCACGGTGGTGTGCCGATGGGCAACAGAGGGAGTAACCTCCTTCTGTCAACCACCTAAATGCTGCAGTCGTACTTAAAACAGCAGGTTAGAAGACTAACTAGCTCTTATGTTCCTATAGAGAACGCTGAGAATGAAGGTAATTTTTGGGACCACAGTACTCAGTCTCCTGATCAGCCCTTAGTCCTGTAATAGTTAGGTAATGACAATGTCAAAAGAGGGCGTTACTTTCTTTTTCTTCTAACTATTTATAATGCACTTATTAAAACTAGAGGTATCTCTATGATAAGCTGCTTGTCACGCCTTTATAACAGGTAGACAGAATACGGATCAGTATTCCGGAAGTGAAAGTGCTTTCCAGTCTCTCAGGCTAGGTTCACACTGCGTTTTCAGCATCCGTTTAACGGATCCGTTTTTTTTAACGTCCAGAAAAATAGGGTCAGCAACGTTTTTTGGTCCGTCAAAAAAAACGGATCCGTTTTTTTTTTATAATGGAAGTCAATGGAAAAACGGATGCACACAAATGAATCCGTTTTTTGCAATCCGTTTTTCATGCGTTTTTTGCAAAAAACGGATGCTGAAAACGCAGTGTGAACCTAGCCTTAGACTACAGAGCGGCTCTTCTACATAGAGTGCGGGAAAGTTGTCCAACCTGATAGACATGAATTGCTTCTGCTCATGCAGATGATAATTATTTCCACCTCCAGGGCACACAGAATGGATATCAAACTATCACCTGGATTCCTCAGAATTCGGTCACGTTTTTATTTAAATCACACAAGATCTATGTTGAGTTTTTCTACCCATGATCCTTCACCTCTTTTTTTCATTGTATCCCTGAGCCAATTACTGGCAGCGGTGCTATCCCGATTCAGTCAGTGATTGGCTGAGCGGATTGTTACTGCTGAGGCCAGTCCGCCTCAGAAGTAGCTGCCAGAATACACAGCGGGGGACCCAAAGATGTGACAGGATATTTTTATCTATGCAACCCCAGCAATATATATAAAAAGATATAATTGCCTGGAGTAAGGGCTGGGCGATATGGCCATAAAATAAAATCTTGATTTTTTTAATTTTTTTTATTTGGACGATTTTCGATTAAAATCTCAATATTTTAAAATTCTTCTTGCAGCGTTAGATACTATTTTAATGACATTTGAGATAACAACTGTATTGCTTCCCAGTTTAACAGTGCTCCCCCTGTGACTGGGGCAGACTGAGGGGGACTGGGGGTGACCGATCCCACTGTACAGCTCCAGTACCCACAGCGACACTATCACCCTGCAGTCCCTGCTGTCTCCTCCAGAGACCGGGGACCTGTTTGTGTGGCCGGGAAGGGAGCGGGATGCTGTGTATAAGGGGTGGGGCAGGTCAGCAGCTGCTGGAGGCCGCCTGCGCCGCATCTTTCCAGACTGCCCGCCCGCCCTGCACCTCACCGCAGCGCCCGCCAGCCCAACAACGCCCTTCTACGGACTGCTCGGCCGTCCGCCTGACACTACCACGCCGCCCGCCCCGCCCCACTCTGGGCTGACCGCCCACCCACCACTGTACCACGCCCTCCGCCCCGCCCGCAATGATTATTTGTGAAAATCGAATTTAAGATTTTTTGAAAAATCAAAATCGATTCTAACATTCTGGGCGAATTAATTTAACTAATTTGATTAATCGCCCAGCCCTACCTGGAGTACCCCTTTAAGTAGATAGTATATAAGTTTGAATGCCTAAAACAGCGTATCACTTGATGTACCCATAGACTTTAATAAGAAATTGTTTACGCCTATACACTATCGGATGGTATACTAATGGCTTGCCCGTATACTCACTCAGCTCATTGCTTTTTTACAGCAGAGTGCTTTTCGGGTGCAAAAACTCGGTTCAGATTCCGCTGACGCCCACGTGACGCCTCCTAGGACTTTCTTGAACTTACAGCGCTGTTATAGAGAAGGAAGTTAGTGTCTTCTATGCATCTCTATGAGAACATAAGAGCACCGGAATAATGCTGTACCGTAGGAAATCAATCAGTCCAGGTGATGAGTATATGGATGAGTCTACCTCCAGGGTGATAAAAAAAACCCCCGGAAAGCTTCCTTAATATTTGTCTTCACATCCTGCTCAGCCAATCAGTGCGCTGCGACGCACCAGCGCAGATTGGCCGATCAGGACGCGCTGGGAACCCACGAAGCAAGGTGGAGCAGGAAGCAGGAGATGTATACGCTCCGGCGTCCGGGGGGGTTAACAGGGCGGGCTGCAGACATACTTGCAGCGGGATGTGCATCTGCTGCGAGTTTGTCTGCCCATAGGGTGTACTGGGCAGGGATCTGCAGCGGGTCTCGCTGCGGATCCGTTACCTGTGAACACAGCCTAAGGGTTCGTTCACACGTACAGAATCTGCAGCAGATTTGATGCTGTGTTCAGTCATTTAGATCAAATCCGCTGCAATACGGTGTGTGTAAAGCTACCCTCAGGGTGGGTTCACACGTAACGGATCTGCAGCGGATTTCAGTGCCCCCGAAGCAAACCGGAGCACGGACCTGGTAATGTATGCACCGCGCGGGGGGGGGGGGGGGGGGGGGTGTCTTGCGTTTTTTGTTAAGTGGGCTGACTTTTCCATACTCACAGCGGGATGTCAATCTCGCCTATATAATCTCATTGAAAGTGACAGGGAAGGATTCACAGCGAATTTCGGTGCAAACTCACGGCGTGAAATCTGCTGCGGATCGCTACGGATATCGCAGTGTGAAATCTGCTGCGATCTCGTTTGCGTAAAAGGTTCCCTAAGAAAGTACTGACCCTGTGTAATCCACGACTAACAAGATTATAACAAAAGAGCAGGTGACACCAAATAAGTGGACATCATTCTGCTGGGGTCAACAGACAAAAAAATAAAAATCTCAAGGTAGTCACCTGTTCATTAGACGTACCTTCAAACTCCCTTATAATTGTAGAGAGTGAATTTTTTAATAGCAAGGACTCCAGCACAACCCTTTTTTTTACAAGGCCCAGGACTCTTCGCATTGACTGTGCGGTATTGTAGTATCAGGCGGTATGCACTGCTGTGATGACTCTGCAGACATATTCTCCTCTAGGGTAGAATACCTCACTGTATACAGCGTCTGATGAAATATTCTTCTTCTGATGAAAGTGTAAAGAAACAATAATAAAAAAAATCTGGATAAAATGAGACACGTGTAAAGATGCCGCATGGGTCCTAGACACCTCTATGGCGGCTACATTACCTCTCCATATACAGGGCCGTAATATGGCCGTTTGCAGGAGCCCCCAGTATTGGTTCAGTTGGAAATTGTCAAGAGAAACAGGAAAAACCTGAAGGGAATTATTTATCTACATATCTGAAATTCTGAAAACCAGTTTTGTTAGTACATTTTGCAGAAGGTGAGAACCATCCACGGCCCGGCTTATTTCTTACTACAGTCTTATCTAAGCTGTATACCGCCTCATCTGCCGGATACTACCGCAGTGCAAAGTCCTGTACAAAACAGGTTACTTTGTATGAATGGAATTTGAGGGTCCACGTTTTAGTCTATTCTCTATGCATTTGGTCCTTGCGTGCCGTATGCATCAACCATAGACGCCATTACCCGACATATTTTACCCGCTGTTACACCTATTTGACATGTGGTATACACATATAAGTAGGAGGGGGGGGGGGGGGGGGGTAATTCCCCTGATGGACACTAAAAAAAGCAATGTGTAAAGACATCCCCATACACATAAGAAAATAAGTTGGCTGAACCTCATCAGGACCAGTCTAAGGTCTAACAAGTATGGGGGTCTCCTGACTCTCCGACTGGAACTGTTGAATTTCAACTGCCCGATCCTTTTGTTCTTGAATGGTGAAGCCACTGCCAAGGCATTGAGAACAGTGTGATCAAGAGAGATACCGTACATGCAAAAGCTACTGCGCACACATGGACATGAAGTGAAGCGAATCCAATACTTATTCTTATTAGATGGGTGTGATATTCTGAACTACAATAGGTGTACCATCACCAAACACCAGTGATGGTGGTGCCAAACTATAGACTTTCTGCTACTTCTACCGTTATTGAAACTTAAAGGGGTATTCCTCCCAAAATTATTTTTGCATTAATACGCTGCCCACCCGTAGCTTTTCATCTTTCCCATATAAAGTTATTATGGATTCTGCACAGTTTTGCTGTTATCCAGCTGCATTCACCCCCAGGGATTGCAGAGAATCATCAGACCTCAGTCCACACCGACACGCTCCCTGCTCCTGGCCCCCACCCTCCGTGTCGGCATCACGTGTCCTCAGTCCCAGCACAGTGAAGTGACTGAGAACACTGATGCGGTGGCTGCTGTTACAGAGGGAGACAGTGATCAGAGCAGCTGTGACAGCATCCCTCTCTAACAGCAGCCACCGGGTCACCCCCAGCCCAGAGCTCACCCCGTGTGTCCAGAGCCTCCCGGCGCACCGTCCAGCACTCACCCGCAGCACACGTGGCATCCCTCACTCACCCGCGGCCCCCCTGGCAAGCTCCGCCCCCGCGATCACCCGCGGCAAGCTCCGCCCCCGCGATCACCCGCGACTAGCTCCGCCCCCGCGATCACCCGCGACTAGCTCCGCCCCCACCCCCACCGCGCCCGCGTCCCCCCCAACTCAGCTCCGCTACACCGTCCCCCCCAACTCAGCTCCGCTACACCGTCCCCCCCAACTCAGCTCCGCTACACCGTCCCCCCCAACTCAGCTCCGCTACACCGTCCCCCCCAACTCAGCTCCGCTACACCGTCCCCCCCAACTCAGCTCCGCTACACCGTCCCCCCCAACTCAGCTCCGCTACACCGTCCCCCCCAACTCAGCTCCGCTACACCGTCCCCCCAACTCAGCTCTGCTACACCGTCACTTCCAACTCAGCTTTGCTACACCAACACCGCCATCTCAGCTCTGCTACACTGTCATCATCTCCTTCATTGTCTCAGCTCTGCTACTTCACCATCATCAGGCATAAGCATTGCATGATGGGAAATGTAGTTTCCTATCTTGGATATAGATCGGCTTTTAGAAAAACTTGTAACTCAGGAACGGCAGCAGCTAGAAAGATGGGAGACGGCTCAAAATGCTCAGGGGGACTTGGTGAGTAAGGCCAGCTAGGTTTGGGAGCATTACATTTTTTTTTAGCTCTTGGGGGGAGTACCCCTTTAAAGTAAATGTACCACCAGGCCCAGGCTGAAGCACTGGAGGCGGGCGACCCACCTCCAGTGGGAGGAAACCCCCGCTTCTCTATGATAGGGCTCCATTGATTCTAAAGGAGCAGCGTTATAAAGGGGCTGGGGTTTCCACCCACTAGGGGTGGGTCAGTCCGCCTCCAGTGCTTCAGCCTGGGCCTGGTGGTCCATTCACTTTAAAGAGATCACCAAACTGCGTAAGCCGTGCCCAAGACCTGGCAATGATCATTGTGCCTCTCCGTCTGCCACCACGATGGGGATAGTAGTTCTGCATCAGTCGCAGAGCCACACTGTATACCAGTGTATGTATATACACGACTGGTACAGCCATACACTGGTACAGCTATACACTGGCACAGCCACACACTGGCACAGCCATACACTGGTACAGCCACACACTGGTACACCTATAGGACATCACATGGACACTGATCTACAGGGCCTCTGCCACACAATAAAAGTTTACCCAATTTCCATAAACTTCTTAGGTTGTGGTGGTAAAGCCCTGCCAGTCACCCAGCAAGCCTCCAGACTGCTCCCCTATACAACGTGTGAGGGCTCCTGCAGCCAGAGGCGGACATCAGGCTCCTGTCAGACACTGTTCACACATCACACGTTTCCTGCCGCTAGGACATCACTATGCTCCCACTGTGTGCATACAGGAAGCGCAGTATACCACTCACTGCAGTGACAGCAGCCGCTAGGAGCCCGCTACTCACCCTGTCCCCGGAGATGGCAGCCGGCAGGGAGCGTCACATCACGGGGCAGAGTCCACAGTCTCCTCTCTGCCTCCACACCGGCGTGAATCATAGAGTGACAAGAAAGGGACAGACAGCGCCGCACATGCAACGTCACCACATACCCGCGCTACAGAGACGGCACTCCAGCCCACGCCGCGCCCCCTGCTGGTGAAGCACGCCTACATTCCTATGCATGGAGGAAGAGAGGCGGTGCAGTGACGTCACACCGGCTGAGCCCGCCATATGCCGAGAAGCGGGTAGTTGGAACGCCCCTAGTGGTCACATCAAGCATTTCTGTAACAATCTACTGAGAATGCGAAAAACTACAGTTATTTGAGCAATGTTTTAAAAACGGCAATATCATACACTGTAATGAAATATATATGGTCATTTGAGGATTGGATAACGGCCGTTTTATAGCGGCCGGTATTTTCATACGACCGTTGTTTCACAACGGACGATATTTTGCCTAATATAACGACTGCTCTTTGTGACTGCCGTAATATACAAGAGAAGATTTGTCAAAGCATAGCTTAAACCCATTTTGTCGGTCTTTCCAATTAGTTTAGTCTATATTCACACACTGTAAGATTGACAGCTGTTTTTATTGTATTCCTATAAAATATTACACATTATTTGCGCTTATATTACAACAATCATTTTGACGGTGTGTGTGTGGAAATGGCCTTAAGTGGCTTACAGATGTCTGTACCTTAAAGGGGTAGTTCACCCCAAAATTTTTTCTTTCAAATCAACTGCTGCCATGAAGTGCCAGAGATTTGTAATTTACTTCTATTAAAAAATCTCAAGCCTTCCAGTACTTATCAGCTGCTGTATGCCCAGCAGGAAGTTGTATTATTTCCAGTCTGGAGAGCAGGAGAGGTTTTCTATGGGGATTTGCTCCTTCTCTGGACAGTTCCTGACATGAACAGAGGAGGCAACAATGAGCACTGTGTCAGACAGGAAAGAAAATGCCACTTCCTGCTGGACACACAGCAGCTGATCAGTACTGGAAGACTTAAGATTTTTTAATAGAAGTGAATTACAAATCTCTGGCACTTTACGGCACCAGTTGATTTGAAAGAAATTTTTTTTTGTCGCACTACCCCTTTAAGATTGTGTTCACACAGCATGTTTTTCAGGAGAAAAACGTCAGTTTGTTCTTTATAATTTAATCCATTAAGGCTATGTGCAAAATACAGACACGAGGCATCAATCAGTGGTAAAAGGCGGCTGTCTATTGATGATAATGGCTGCACATAAGGGTTTTCTGAAGTGAGTGGGAAACACCCGACGCGTCTCTCTCTCTCTCTCGCGCTCGAGGGTATGCTGTTGCTTCCTGTCGACCGAATGCCTCCCCGCAGCGGGAATGCCTTTCTAACGCCAAACTGCGCTTTTTTTTTCCCGCCGTCATGCAGAGTTCCACCCCGAAACTCCTCTTTGCTTTGATGTTGAACGAATGCCGTCTTCAGTGGACTTTTTTTTGAGAAAGGGCAACGCAGGGCAAAGCAGGCTGCCCACGCGGCAGTACAGTTTGCGAGCCCAAAATTGGCACGTCGGGCGGAGGCAGCATGGCGCATCTGTGGCTTGTTGGTCTAGGGGTATGATTCTTGCATTGGGTGCGAGAGGTCCCGGGTTCAAATCCCAGACGAGCCCTGGCTATTTGAAGGAATATTTTAATGAACATAATTAGCATAAGCTTTTAATCCCCTCCTACGGAAGTATAAGTAGGCCCCGCCTCCCCAGTATCATCAGTCTAATGACAAGAACACAAAAAAGGGAGGGAGCCTTGTGATGCCAATGGGTCTCAGGGAAAACAAATTAACCTAATAATTTTTGCTTCCCTATCGTCCCATTGGCATCACAACAGATGGGGAACTAGCAAGATATCCCCAGGGTGGGTTACTCCAGAGCAGCGGCACTGAGCACAGATCTGGCGAAGGCTGTTCTGGCCTCAAATTTTGCATTCAACCTATAATGCTTGACAAATGTTGATAGAGCCGACCAGGAGGCGGCCTGGCAGATGCTTTCCAAGGGTACGGATGATCTTTCAGCCCAGCTGGAAGCAACCGCTCTTGTAGAATGTGCTCTTGTGAACTCTGGAGGAGTTTTGTCTGGCGACAAATATCATAATCCAATTGCATCGCAAATCCAGCGAGATATGGAAGGCTTTGAGGCTTTCTTCCCCCAGCAAATTTTCATCCTTACGGAAATCTGCAACTCTAGACATATAAATTCTAATTGCTCTAGAGACATCCAATAGAGATAGATCCACCTCATCTTGAGAATGACTTGTGGGAGAAAAAACTGGAAGGACCACTGGTTCATTCAAGTTCACAAATGAAGGCACCTTAGGTAGAAATCCCGGCAGGAATCTGAGGGTTACCTTGTCTTCTGCGAAAGTAATGTAAGGAGGGGCTGAACCAAGGGCTTGAAGCTCCCCTACTCGTTTGGCTGAAGTTACGGCCAACAGCAGAGTAACCTTGAAAGAGAGAAATTTCAAGTCTACCTCCTCCAACGGTTCAAATGGCGGAAGACAAAGGCGCCTCAACACAAATGAGAGGTCCCACGAATCCACTTGCCTGGTTATTCTGGGCCTCAATCTTGTAATTGCTTTCACAAAGTTCTTCACTTCCGGAAACTGAAATAGTCTAGAATTTAAGTGAGCTGATAAAGCTGCAATTTGGACCTTGATGGAGCTCGGCGTCAAGCCCCTGTCAAATCCTTGCTGAAAAAACTCTAACAGCTGTGGAGTAGAAGGCTTCAGAGTATCAATCTGCCTTGCAGAACCCCATGATTGGTTCCATATACGATCATAGGATTTGTTTGTAGCAGTAGTTCGAGCGTGAGATAGTGTACGTAATACACTCGCAGAGAATTGTTCTGATCCTAATAAGGTCCCCTCAGCCTCCACGCTGTGAGACTGAGACTGGTTAGGTCCTGGTAAAGGTGATGTCCCTGCGAAATTAGGTCTGGATTCAAAGGAAGTTTCCAGAATTCCCCCCTGCTCATATTCATGAGGAGGGTGAACCAGGCTCTCTTTGGCCAGAAGGGTGTGATGATGATCACCGACGCCTGGTCCAACCTGATCTTCATGAGAACCCTCGGAATCATGGAGATTGGGGGAAAGATGTATGCTAGTCTGAAATTCCATTGAATTGACATTGCATCCACGATTGATGGTCTGTCTGCTGTGTACAGGGAACAAAAATTCCTCAGTTTGGCATTCTCTGCTGATGCCATAAGATCTATCTGAGGAAGTCCCCATCTCCGGGTTAACTGAATGAATACTGTTCTTGACAGAGACCATTCTCTCGGAACCGTCAATCCTCGACTCAGCCGATCTGCCAGAGTGTTGTGAATGCCCCTGATGTGCATGGCAGTTAATTTGGACACTCTGGGTTCTGCCCATCTGAAGATACATTCCACTTCTCTGAGAAGTAGAGATGATCTGGTACCTCCCTGCTTGTTGATGTAAGCTACACAGGCAGTGTTGTCTGTCCTGACTCTTACCGCTTTCTGGGATAGTATTGGAGAAAAATGTAGAAGAGCTAGATAGATAGCTCTGAGCTCCCGAACGTTCGAAGGGAGCGTCGACTCCTGCACGTTCAATACTCCCGAGACCGTCTTCTCCTCCAAATGAGCACCCCAACCTGTGCCTGAGGCGTCCGTTGTGATCGTGATCCATTGAGGCTCGATTATAGAGACTCCATGTCTGACCTGTCTCCACCAGGTTAGAGACTGCCTTGTTTCCGTGGACAGTACATGAAGCGCATCCAGATCCTCCAAACTGCGATTCCACGTCTTTAGAACCTCTTGCTGCAGGTATCTCATATGCCATAGAGCCCATGGCACCGCATCTGCAGCCGAGGAGAGAAGGCCCAGAAATCTCATGAGTGTCCGAAGAGACACCTGGCGAGGTGGAATGAGAAATTGGGCCCCTCTCTGTATGCGAATCACCCTTGGCGTTGACAAGAATAGCTTCATCTGGATGGAGTCTATGACGAATCCCAGGAATGTTTTAGTTGTGGACGGAACGAGATCTGATTTCTCCTGGTTGATTAGCCATCCCAATTGATGAAGAATGTCCAGGACATAATTCAATTGAGACATCAGAAGAGTCTGAGTCTGGACCATAATCAACCAGTCGTCTAGGTAGGGAATAATCTTTATTCCCTGCAATCTGAAGAGTACCATGACGGCTGAGATTATTTTTGTAAATACAAAGGAGGCTGAAGTTATTCCAAAGGGAAGGACCTTGAATTGAAGGTGCCTTACCACCCCCTGTAACTGAGTAGCTATGCGTAGATACTTTCTGTGAGCTGGCAGGATAGGGACATGAAGATACGCATCTTGAAGACCTATGGTTATCATAAAGTCCCCCTCCAGAAGGAGGGTCTTTACAGACTTTATGCTCTCCATACGAAATTTTTTCCTTGTCATAAACTGGTTTAGATATCTTCGATCTAATATAAGCCTCCACTTTCGGATGGCTTCGGAACTAGAAAAATTGGAGAATAGACTCCTAGACCGATCTCCGACCGAGGTACTTCTTCCAGAGCTTCTATGGTCATTAGATGCAGGATTTCTTCTTCCAGTACAGGATGTTTCACCTGACCTAGGTACCGAGATACCAGAAACCTGAGGGGAGGAAGAGGAGATAAAGGAAGCACGTAACCCGAGCGGATAATGCTTACAATCCAGACGTCTTTTATTAACTTTTCCCAATTTTGGAGAAAATGAGACAGGCGACCCCCCACAGGTATACCTCTGGCGTCAAAAGTCAGGCTTTTTGGCTGAATCCTTGTTCTGTTTTCCTCCTCCTCTCTTGTTGTAATATCTTCCCTTGCTTCTGACCTGGTATCTGCTTTTTCCTCTCTGAGGGGATCTTCCCCTACGAAAGGAATTCCGGGGTCTATACGATCCACTACTGGAGGTCAATGGAAGGGATTTTCCCTCTTTATCTGACATTTCTTCCATTAACTTGTCAAGTTCAGAACCGAAGAGCCTACCAGGTTGGAATTCCAAATTACATAATTGAAACTTGGAATTGGAGTTGCCCACCCAAGGTTTCAACCAAAGGGCCCGGCGACCCGCTGTGGATAAAGCCATAGTCTTTGAGGCAAGTCTAGTCCCTTGTGATGCAGCATCACAGAGAAAATCAATTGCCATATTCACCTTTTTAAACGAACGTAGGACCTTGTCCCTGTTCACACCTGATTCCAGGTCCTCCTGGACCTTGGCCAGCCATCTCCTAAGGCTTCTGGACACCTCGAAGGAGGAGATAGCAACTGCCCCTTGGGCTGCTGCAGCAGTGTATGACCTTTTAAAAGCCACCTCCACCCTTCTGTCCATAGGATCTTTAAGATTAGATCCATCCTCGGCAGGTAAAACTGTGTTTTTGGACAGTTTAGCTATGGTTGTATCAACCTTAGGAGGTTCGTACCAATCCTTAGTTTGGTCCTCCTTGAGGACGTATAAGGTTTTAAATTTTTTGCTTAGAACCGGAGCTTTTTCCGGCTTCTTCCACTCAGCTTTTAGCATAGACATAGATGTTTCCCCTACAGAGAAAGCCCTAGGCTTTTTTGCAGGAGAAGCACCCTCTTCAGGGTGAATTTCTGCCTGGACGGCCCTACGCAATTTGTAGATGCTGTCCATGGGGAAATAACTTCTAAATGAATCCTTCTCGTCTTCAGATGGAGAACATGATTCCGAAGAGGAGGAGGACTTGACCTCATCAATAACCGTAAATGCTGACCCCCTAGGGCAGAAAGGAATGCTTAGCTCAAGAGAGCAAATTATAACCCAGCCCAATATTACTCACAATACTTACAGGCTGGGAAACAGAAGGAGAAATACTACGCTTGGATTTCTTTTTCTGACAAGAATGGTGAGAATCTCTATTAGCGAAGGCTTTCTCAACATAATCCTTCACCTAGACTACTACGTCCTGTACATCAGGCTCCTCAGTATCAGGTTTTGGGCGACATGAAGCACAACGAACTGAAACATATGAAAACTATATAAGCATATTATATAGAAAAAGGAACCTTTTCTTGCTAGTAGGTTCAGGCGTACGGTATTCATAACCATCGGGTAAAGGTGTTTCGCATTCAGCGCAAGTGAAATGCTTGCGTTTAGTTGGTCTTTTTCCAGACTGACTGGTCTCCATAGCTGACATCTATATAAATATATGTATAAGTCTCACTTATAACCATACAAGCACAAATGTAGGCATAATCACATGAAAGCACAGGCCTAGCCTGTAATCATAAAGTGTAATACACAAAAAATCCACTAGATGGCAGCAAAGTACAGCAAAGCGACACACTTACAATGCAGTTGAAGAGCAGGGCAAACTGTACACGAGCAGGCGAAGAACTGTGAGCTCCAGAGCAGCGGCAAACAGCAGACAATCCTTAACCCTTTAAGGACATGGCCCATTTTCGTTTTTACGTTTTCGGTTTTTCCTCCTTGTGTTTAAAAGGTCATAGCACTTGCATTTTTCCACCTAGAAACCCACATGACCCCTTATTTTTTGCGTCACTAATTGTACTTTGCAATTACAGGCTGAATTTTTGCATAAAGTACACTGCGAAACCAGAAAAAAATTCAAAGTGTGGTGAAATTGAAAAAAAAAACGCATTTCTTTTATTTGGGGGAAATGTGTTTTTACGCCATTCGCCCTGGGGTAAAACTGACTTGTTATGCATGTTCCTCAAGTTGTTACGATTAAAACGATATATAACATGTATAACTTATATTGTATCTGATGGCCTGTAAAAAAATTCAAACCGTTGTTAACCAATATACGTTCCTTAAAATCGCTCCATTCCCAGGCTTATAGCGCTTTTATCCTTTGGTCTATG
Organism: Dendropsophus ebraccatus; assembly: GCF_027789765.1. Taxonomy (NCBI): domain Eukaryota; kingdom Metazoa; phylum Chordata; class Amphibia; order Anura; family Hylidae; genus Dendropsophus; species Dendropsophus ebraccatus. Next base: position 24,521,357 of record NC_091457.1, on the reverse strand, counting down.
GGGCTGTGCGAGGTGTAATTTTTTGCGCCATGATGTGATCTTTCTATCGGTACCTTGATTGCGCATATATGACTTTTTGATCGCTTTTTATTACATTTTTTCTGGATTTGATGCGACCAAAAATGCGCAATTTTGCACTTTGGGATTTTTTTGCGCTTACGCCGTTTACCGTACGAGATCAGGAATGTGATTAATTAATAGTTCGGGCGATTACGCACGCGGCGATACCAAACATGTTTATTTATTTATTTATATGTTTACTTTTATTTAAAACCTGGGAAAAGGGGGGTGATTCAGACTTTTATTAGGGGAGGGGGCTTTTTACTATTAACAACACTTTATTTATTTTTTTTACACATATACTAGAAGCCCCCCTGGGGGACTTCTAGTATATACACTGTGATCTCTCATTGAGATCTCTGCAGCATAGATATGCTGCAGAGATCCATGAGATCGGCACTCGTTTGCTTTCGGCTGCTGCAGCCGAAAACGACCGAGTGCCGAGCCGAGGACGGCGCCATCTTGGACGCGTCCCCGGCCGGCATCAGTAACGGAGATCGCTCCTCCGGGACAAGGTCCCGGAGGAGCGATCTCCCCCACTAGACACCAGGGAAACGTTGCCTCCGATTAGCTAATTAGCGGGCACGGCGATCAGACCGTGCCCGCTAATAGCAGCGGTCCCGGGCTACTCGCGGCACCCGGGATCGCGGCACTTCAAAGCGGGGGCGCCGCGCGGCCCCGCTTTGAAGTGCAAGTGCGGACATATGACGTACCGGTACGTCATATGTCCTTAAGAGGTTAAACTCCAAAGGAGATCCACATACCTGTAACGGACGCCAGAAATACCCTAGCGCGGTCCGAGTCGCCGGCAGGTGATGTCATCACGCGGCGCCGACAGCGCGCACGACGCAATGACGTTCGGGCGTGACGACGCGGATCCCGGAAGTCGTCCGGCCCGGTGACACGCAAGGCCTAAGCCCCGCGTGTCACATAAACAGAGACTCCGGCGCCGGTAACCACACGGCACTGCCTATAGTAGTGCACAGACAGGAGCGAGATGCTCCTATACCACCAATTATGGCAGAAGAATAAGAAGAAGGAATAGATAAGGTAGGAGGGGGCAAGGTCCCCTAGGGCTTACAGAGTAACCCGGAAGTAAAAAAAGACTGATGATACTGTGGAGGCGGGGCCTACTTATACTTCCGTAGAAGGGGATTAAAAGCTTATGCTAATTATGTTTATTAAAATATTCCTTTGTCCCAAGGGCTCGCAGGGGCGAGTTAACCCATCTGTTGTGATGCCAATGGGATGATAGGGAATGCCTTTCTAACACCAAGCTGCGCTTTTTCTCCCGCCGTCATGCAGAGTTCCACCCCGAAACTCCTCTTTGCTTTGATGTTGAACGGCTGCCGTCTTCGGTGGACTTTTCCGCACGGGATCCGTGAGAGAGGGCAACGCAGGGCAAAGCAGGCTGCCCACGCGGCAGTACAGTTTGCGAGTCCAAAATCGGCACATCGGGCAGAGGTGGCATGGCGCATCTGCGGCTCGTTGGTCTAGGGCAGGGGTCCTCAACTGGCGTACCGCGGTCCAAACCCGGACCGCGGCGGCCAGCTGTCCGCAGGTGCGGCCACAGGAGGAAGAGAAGAGGACGCGCAGGACTCAGGTGAGTATAAGTGGTTTGTTTTTTAATGCTATATGGGAGGGGGGGAGCGCACAGGGGGGCTATATACAGGGGAGGGAGCAAAGGGGGGCTATATACAGGGGGAGAAAGCACAGGTGGGGCTATATAAAGGGGGAGAGAGCACAGGGGGGCTATATACAGGGGGGCTATATACAGGGGGAGAGAGCACAGGTGTGGCTATATACAGGGGGAGAGAGCACAGGGGGGCTATATACAGGGGGAGAGAGCACAGGTGGGGCTATATACAGGGGGAGAGAGCACAGGGGGGCTATATACAGGGGGAGAGATCACAGGGGGAGAAAGCACAGGTGGGGCTATATACAGGGGGAGAGAGCACAGGTGGGGCTTTATACAGGGGAAGAAAGCACAGGGGGGCTATATACAGGGGGAGAGAGCACAGGGGGGCTATATACAGGGGGAGAAAGCACAGGTGGGGCTATATACAGGGGGAGAGAGCACAGGTGGGGCTATTTACAGGGGGAGAGAGCACAGGGGGGCTATATACAGGGGGAGAGAGCACAGGCGGGGCTATTTACAGTGGGAGAGAGCACAGGGGGAGAAAGCACAGGTGGGGCTATATACAGGGGGAGAGAGCACAGGGGGGGCTATATATAGGGGGAGAGAGCACAGGGGGGCTATATACACGGGGAGAGAGCACGGGGGGGGGGGGGGCTATATACAGGGGAGAGAGCACAGGGGCAGAAAGCACAGGTGGGGCTATATACCGGGGGAGAGAGCACAGGGGGGCTTTATACAGAAGGAGAGCACACAGGGGGCTATATACTGGGAGAGAGCACAGGGGGGCTTTATACTGTGAGAGAGCACAGGGGGGCTATATAATGGGAGAGAGCACAGGGGGGCTATATATAGAGGGAGAAAGCACAGGTGAGGCTATATACAGGGGGAGAGAGCACAGGGGGGCTATATACAGGGGAGAGAGCACAGGTGGGGCTATATACAGGGGGAGAGAGCACAGGGGGGCTATATACAGGGGGAGAGAGCACAGGGGGGCTATATACAGGGGGAGAGAGCACAGGGGGGCTATATACAGGGGGAGAGCGCACAGGGGGAGAAAGCACAGGTGGGGCTATATACAGGGGGAGAGAGCACAGGTGGGGCTATATACAGGGGGAGAGAGCACAGGGGGGCTATATACAGGGGGAGAGAGCACAGGAGGGGGTATTTACTGGTAGAGAGCACAAGGGGGGCTTTATACAGAAGGAGAGCACACAGGGGGCTATATACTGGGAGAGAGCACAGGGGGGCTTTATACTGGGAGAGAGCACAGGGGGGCTATATACTGGGAGAGAGCACAGGTGGGGCTATATACAGGGGGAGAGAGCACAGGGGGGCTATATACAGGGGGAGAGAGCACAGGGGGGCTATATACAGGGGGAGAGAGCACAGGGGGAGAAAGCACAGGTGGGGCTATATACAGGGGGAGAGAGCACAGGGGGGCTATATACAGGGGGAGAGAGCACAGGGGGGCTATATACAGGGGGAGAGAGCACAGGGGCAGAAAGCACAGGTGGGGCTATATACAGGGGGAGAGAGCACAGGCGGGCTTTATACAGAAGGAGAGCACACAGGGCGGCTATATACTGGGAGAGAGCACAGGGGGGCTATATACAGGGGGAGAGAGCACAGGGGGCTATATACAGGGGGGAGAGCACAGGGGGGGCTATATACTGGGAGAGAGAACAGGGGGGTTATATATTGGGAGAGAGCACAGGGGGGCTATATACAGGGGGAGAGAGCACAGGGGTGCTATATACAGGGGGAGAGAGCACAGGTGGGGCTATATACAGGGGGAGAGAGCACAGAAGGGCTATATACAGGGGGAGAGAGCACAGGTGGGCTATATACAGGGGGAGAGAGCACAGGGGGAGAAAGCACAGGTGGGGCTATATACAGGGGGAGAGAGCACAGGTGGGGCTATATACAGGGGGTGAGGTCCCGGACGAGCCCACCTTTTGACAGTACTGAGGCTCGTCCGCTTCCACCGGTTGCGTGCATTCTTCTCTCCTCGAGGGTTTTCTGGTGCCAGTGAAGTGAGTAGGGCTATATACAGGGGGAGAGAGCACAGGGGGGCTATATACAGGGGGAGAGAGCACAGGGGGGCTATATACAGGGGGAGAGAGCACAGGGGGAGAAAGCACAGGTGGGGCTATATACAGGGGGAGAGAGCACAGGTGGGGCTATATACAGGGGGAGAGAGCACAGGGGGGCTATATACAGGGGGAGAGAGCACAAGGGCAGAAAGCACAGGTGGGGCTATATACAGGGGGAGAGAGCACAGGCGGGCTTTATACAGAAGGAGAGCACACAGTGGGGCTATATACTGGGAGAGAGCACAGGGGGGCTATATACTGGGAGAGAGCACAGGGGGCTATATACAGGGGGGAGAGCACAGGGGGGCTATATACTGGGAGAGAGAACAGGGGGGCTATATATTGGGAGAGAGCACAGGGGGGCTATATACAGGGGGAGAGAGCACGGGGGGCTATATACAGGGGGAGAGAGCACAGGTGGGGCTATATACAGGGGGAGAGAGCACAGGAGGGCTATATACAGGGGGAGAGAGCACAGGTGGGCTATATACAGGGGGAGAGAGCACAGGGGGAGAAAGCACAGGTGGGGCTATATACAGGGGGAGAGAGCACATGTGGGGCTATATACAGGGGGTGAGGTCCCGGACGAGCCCAACTTTTGACAGTACTGAGGCTCGTCCGCTTCCACTGGTTGCGTGCAGTCTTCTCTCCTCCAGGGTTTTCTGGTGCCAGTGAAGTGAGTAGGAAACACCCAACGCGTCTCTCTCTCGCGCTCGAGGGTATGCTGTTGCTTCCTGTCGACCGAATGCCTCCCTGCAGCGGGAATGCCTTTCTAACGCCAAACTGCGCTTTTTCTCCCGCCGTCATGCAGAGTTCCACCCCGAAACTCCTTTTTGCTTTGATGTTGATATGCAAAACAAGAATCCGTGGAGCCTCAGTTACGAGTCTCAAAACACGGGATAGCCAGATATCTCTAGCCTGTTGCCAACGGGGTGCCTCCATGATGGGGAGAGCACCACACCACCCTGATAAATAACCCCTTAAGTCCCACTCGGTTGCGAGTATTGGAACATAGACAGGGAAACAACAGGGTGGCCCCTTTTGTCAATGTCTAACTCAAGGTGCGAGTATTGCGATCATGACAAGGGCTTGCAAAGGCAGGCTTCCACCCACAGACAGCCGTTTCTTGGCAGTGGGAAATCATTTAAGCCGGTCTCTACCAGCGCCCTTTGCTTTCTTTTTGTTATTTATTTATTTATTTATTTTTGGTTCGGGGGCAGGGGGTGTACAGTTTGCGAGCCCAGAATCGACACGTCGAGCGGAGGCGTCATGGTGCATCTGCAGTTCGTTGATCTAGGGGTATGAGTCTCGCTTTGGGTGCAAGAGGTCCCGGGTTCAAATCCCGAACGAGCCCCGGCTTTTCCAGTTCCTCTTTTCTGCCGCCTGCACAGCCCGCCTTTTTGTGAATCCTTGAAGGCGAGCTCGCCCCACGCGGCTCAGGGACAGGCGACGCGCGACGGCTCATTGGTCTAGTGGTATGATTCTCGCTTCGGGTGCGAGAGGCCCCAGGTTAAAATCCCAGTCAAGCCCGGACCTAGGCTCCCTCTGCTTTCTTGGCGGTGGGAAATCATTTCAGCCGGTCTCTACCAGCGCCCTTTGCTTTCTTTTTGTTATTTATTTATTTATTTTTGGTTTGGGGGCAGGGGTGTTTAGTGCGGAGGCGTTGTTTTTAGGGTACAGTGGATTCAACTTTAGAAGCCACACTGCGAGAAAAGCCGGCAATGCCGTCTTCCTGTGAACACGGACCGAGCTGGCTGGCGGCGTGACAGCGACACGCCCAGCTCTTCTCGTTGGTCTAGGGGTATGATTCTCGCTTAGGGTGCGAGAGGTCCAGCGTTCAAATCCCGGACGAGCTCACCTTTTGACAGTACTGAGGCTCGTCCGCTTCCAACGGTTGCTTGCAGTCTTCTCTCCTCCAGGGTTTTCTGGCGCCAGTGTAGTGAGTGGGAAACACCCGACGTCTCTCTCTCGCGCTCGAGGGTATGCTGTTGCTTCCTGACGACCGAATGCCTCCCCGCAGCGGGAATACCTTTCTAACGCCAAACTGCGCTTTTTCTCCCGCCGTCATGCAGAGTTCCACCCCGAAACTCCTCTTTGCTTTGATGTTGAACGGCTGCCGTCTTCGGTGGACTTTTCCGCACGGGATCCGTGAGAGAGGGCAACGCAGGGCATAGGAGGCTGCCCACGTGGCAGTACAGTTTGCCAGCCCAAAATCGGCACGTCAGGCGGAGGTGGCATGGCGCATCTGCGGCTCGTTGGTCTAGGGGTATGATTCTTGCTTTGGGTGCGAGAGGTCCCGGCTTCAAATTCCTGACGAGCCCTGGCTTTTCCAGTTCCCCTTTTCTGCCGCCTGCACAGCCCGCCTTTTTGTGAATCTTGGAAGGCGAGCTCGCCCCACGCGGCTCAGGGACAGGCGACATGCGACGGCTTGTTGGTCTAGTGGTATGATTCTCGCTTCGGGTGTGAGAGGCCCCGGGTTAAAATCCTGGTCGAGCCCGGATCTAGGCTCCCTCTGCCTTTCTTGGTGGTGGGAAATCATTTAATCCAGTCTCTACCAGCGCCCTTTGCTTTCGTTTAATTTATTTATTTTTATTTTTTTGGTTCGGGGGCAGGGGTGTTTAGTGCGGAGGCGTTGTTTTTAGGGTACAGTGGATTCAACTTTAGAAGCCACACTGCGAGAAAAGCCGGCAATGCCGTCTTCCTGTAACCATTGACTGCTTAGGATGCGAGAGGTCCCGGGTTCAAATCCCAGACGAGCCCTCTTTTTGACAGTGCTGAGGCTCGTCCGCTTCCACCGATTGCGTGCAGTCTTCTCTCCTCCAGGGTTTTCTGGCGCCAGTGAAGTGAGTGGGAAACACCAGACGTGTCTCTCTCTCCCGCTCAAGGGTATGCTGTTGCTTCCTGTCGATCGAATGCCTCCCCGCAGCGGGAATGCCTTTCTAACACCAAACTGCGCTTTTTCTCCCGCCGTCATGCAGAGTTCCACCCCGAAACTCCTCTTTGCTTTGATGTTGAACGGCTGCCGTCTTCGGTGGACTTTTCCGCACGGGATCCGTGAGAAAGGGCAACGCAGGGCATAGCAGGCTTCCCATGCGGCAGTACAGTTTGCCAGCCCAAAATCGGCACGTCGGGCGGTGGCGGTATGGCGCATCTGCGGCTCGTTGGTCTAGGGGTATGATTCTCGCTTAGGGTGCGAGAGGGCCTGGGTTCAAATCCCGGACGAGCCCTTTTTTTGACAGTACTGAGGCTCGTCTGCTTCCACCGGTTGCGTGCAGTCTTCTCTCCTCCAGGGTTTTCTGGCGCCAGTGAAGTGAGTGGGAAACACCAGACGTGTCTCTCTCTCCTGCTCAAGGGTATGCTGTTGCTTCCTGTCGACCGAATGCCTCCCCGCAGCGGGAATGCCTTTCTAACGCCAAACTGAGCTTTTTCTCCCGCCGTCATGCAGAGTTCCACCCCGAAACTCCTCATTGCTTTGATGTTGAACGGCTGCCGTCTTCGGTGGACTTTTCCGCACGGGATCCGTGAGAGAGGGCAACGCAGGGCAAAGCAGGCTTCCCATGTGGCAGTACAGTATGCCAGCCCAAAATCGGCACGTCGGGCGGAGGCGGCATGGCGCATCTGCGGCTCGTTGGTCTAGGGGTATGATTCTCGCTTTGGGTGCGAGAGGTCCCGGGTTCAAATCCTGGACGAGCCCTGGCTTTTCCAGTTCCCCTTTTCTGCTGCCTGCACAGCTCGCATTTTTTTGAATCTTGGAGGGCGAGCTCGCCCCACGCGGCTCAGGGACGGGCGTCGCGCGACGGCTCGTTGGTCTAGTGGTATGATTCTCGCTTCGGGTGCGAGAGGCCCCGGGTTCAAATCCCGGACGAGCCCCGACCTAGGCTCCCTCTGCCTTTCTTGGAGGTGGGAAATCATTTAAGCCGGTCTCTACCAGCGCCCTTTGCTTTCTTTTTGTTATTTATTTATTTATTTTTGGTTCGGGGACAGGGGTGTTTAGTGCGGAGGCGTTGTTTTTAGGGTACAGTGGATTCAACTTTAGAAGCCACACTGCGAGAAAAGCCGGCATTGCCGTCTTCCTGTGAACACGGACCGTGCTGGCTGGCGGCATGTCAGCAGTGCGCCCAGCTCGGCTCGTTGGTCTAGGGGTATGATTCTCGCTTAGGGTGCGAGAGGTCCCGGTTTGAAATCCCGGGCAAGCCCTCTTTTTGACAGTACTGAGGCTCGTCCGCTTCCACTGGTTGCGTGCAGTCTTCTCTCCTCCAGGGTTTTCTGGCGCCAGTGAAGTGAGTGGGAAACACCAGACGTGTCTCTCTCTCCCGCTCAAGGGTATGCTGTTGCTTCCTGTCGACCGAATGCCTCCCCGCAGCGGGAATGCCTTTCTAATGCCAAACTGCGCTTTTTCTCCCGCCGTCATGCAGAGTTCCACCCCGAAACTCCTCTTTGCTTTGATGTTGAACGGCTGCCGTCTTCGGTGGACTTTTCCGCACGGGATCCGTGAGAGAGGGCAACGCAGGGCAAAGCAGGCTTCCCATGCGGCAGTACAGTTTGCTAGCCCAAAATCGGCACGTCGGGAGGAAACGGCATGGCGCATCTGCAGCTCGTTGGTCTAGGGGTATGATTCTCACTTTGCGTGCGAGAGGTCCCGGGTTCAAATCACGGGCGAGCCCTGGCTTTTCCAGTTCCCCTTTTCTGAAGCCTGCACAGCCTGCCTTTTTGTGAATCTTGGAAGGCGAGCTCACCTCATGCGGCTCAGGGAGGAGCGTCGCTCGACGGCTCGTTGGTCTAGTGGTATGATTCTCACTTCGGGTGCAACGGGCCCCGGGTTCAAATCCCGGACGAGCCCCGACCTAGGCTCCCTCTGCCTTTCTTGGAGGTGGGAAATCATTTAAGCCGGTCTCTACCAGCGCCCTTTGCTTTCTTTTTATTATTTATTTATTTATTTATTTTTGGTTCGGGGGCAGGGGTGTTTAGTGCGGAGGCGTTGTTTTTAGGGTACAGTGGATTCAACTTTAGAAGCCACACTGCGAGAAAAGCCGGCATTGCCGTCTTCCTGTGAACACGGACCGTGCTGGCTGGCGGCATGTCAGCATCGCGCCCAGTTCGGCTCGTTGGTCTAGGGGTATGATTCTCGCTTAGGGTGCGAGAGGTCCCGGGTTCAAATCCCGGACGAGCCCTCTTTTTGACAGTACTGAGGCACGTCCGCTTCCACCGGTTGCGTGCAGTCTTCTCTCCTCCAGGGTTTTCTGGCGCCAGTGAAGTGAGTGGGAAACACCAGACGTGTCTCTCTCTCCCGCTCAAGGGTATGCTGTTGCTTCCTGTCGACCGAATGCCTCCCCGCAGCGGGAATGCCTTTCTAACGCCAAACTGCGCTTTTTCTCCCGCCGTCATGCAGAGTTCCACCGCGAAACTCCTCTTTGCTTTGATGTTGAACGGCTGCCGTCTTCGGTGGACTTTTCCGCACGGGATCCGTGAGAGAGGGCAACGCAGGGCAAAGCAGGCTTCCCATGCGGCAGTACAGTTTGCCAGCCCAAAATCGGCACGTCGGGCGGAGACGACGTGGCGCATCTGTGGATCGTTGGTCCAGGGGTATGATTCTCGCTTAGGGTGCGAGAGGGCCTGGGTTCAAATCCCTGACGAGCCCTTTTTTTGACAGTACTGAGGCTCGTCTGTTTCCACCGGTTGCGTGCAGTCTTCTCTCCTCCAGGGTTTTCTGGCGCCAGTGAAGTGAGTGGGAAACACCAGACGTGTCTCTCTCTCCTGCTCAAGGGTATGCTGTTGCTTTCTGTCGACCGAATGCCTCCCCGCAGCGGGAATGCCTTTCTAACGCCAAACTGAGCTTTTTCTCCCGCCGTCATGCAGAGTTCCACCCCGAAACTCCTCATTGCTTTGATGTTGAACGGCTGCCGTCTTCGGTGGACTTTTCCGCACGGGATCCGTGAGAGAGGGCAACGCAGGGCAAAGCAGGCTTCCCATGCGGCAGTACAGTTTGCCAGCCCAAAATCGGCACGTCGGGCGGAAGCGGCATGGCGCATTTACGACTCGTTGGTCTAGGGGTATGATTCTCGCTTTGGGTGCGAGAGGTCCCGGGTTCAAATCCCGGACGAGCCCTGGCTTTTCCAGTTCCCCTTTTCTGCCGCCTGCACAGCCCGCATTTTTGTGAATCTTGGAAGGCGAGCTCGCCCCACGCGGCTCAGGGATGGGCGTCGCGCGACGGCTCGTTGGTCTAGTGGTATGCTTCTCGCTTCGGGTGCGAGAGGCCCCGGGTTCAAATCCCGGACGAGCCCCGACCTAGGCTCCCTCTGCCTTTCTTGGAGGTGGTAAATCATTTAAGCCGGTCTCTACCAGCGCCCTTTGCTTTCTTTTTGTTATTTATTTATTTTTGGTTCGGGGGCAGGGGTGTTTAGTGCGGAGGCGTTGTTTTTAGGGTACAGTGGATTCAACTTTAGAAGCCACACTGCGAGAAAAGCCGGCATTGCCGTCTTCCTGTGAACACGGAAAAACAACGCCTCCGCACTAAACACCCCTGCCCCCGAACCAAAAATAAATAAATAACAAAAAGAAAGCAAAGGGCGCTGGTAGAGACCGGCTTAAATGATTTCCACCTCCAAGAAAGGAAGAGAAATCCTGGACGAGCCCTCTTTTTGACAGTACTGAGGCTCGTCCGCTTCCACCGGTTGCGTGCAGTCTTCTCTCCTCCAGGGTTTTCTGGCGCCAGTGAAGTGAGTGGGAAACACCAGACGTGTCTCTCTCTCCCGCTCAAGGGTATGCTGTTGCTTCCTGTCGACCGAATGCCTCCCCGCAGCGGGAATGCCTTTCCAACGTCAAACTGCGCTTTTTCTCTCGCCGTCATGCAGAGTTCCACCCCGAAACTCCTCTTTGCTTTGATGTTGAACGGCTGCCGTCTTCGGTGGACTTTTCCGCACGGGATCCGTGAGAGAGGGCAACGCAGGGCAAAGCAGGCTTCCCATGCGGCAGTACAGTTTGCCAGCCCAAAATCGGCACGTCGGGCGGAGGCAGCATGGCGCATCTGCGGCTCGTTGGTCTAGGGATATGATTCTCGCTTTGGGTGCGAGAGGTCCTGGATTCAAATCCCGGACGAGCACTGGCTTTTCCAGTTCCCCTTTTCTGCCGCCTGCACAGCCCGCCTTTTTGTGAATCTTGGAAGGCGAGCTCACCCCACGCGGCTCAGGGAAGAGTGTCGCGCCCTGGTCTAGTGGTATGATTCTCACTTCGGGTGCGAGAGGCCCAGGGTTCAAATCCCGGACGAGCCCCAACCTAGGCTCCGTATTCCTTTCTTGGAGGTGGGAAATCATTTAAGCCGGTCTCTACCAGCACCCTTTGCTTTCTTTTCGTTATTTATTTATTTATTTTTGGTTCGGGGGAAGGGGTGTTCAGTGCGGAGGCGTTGTTTTTAGGGTACAGTGGATTCAACTTTAGAAGCCACACTGCGAGAAAAGCCGGCATTGCCGTCTTCCTGTGAACACGGACCGTGCTGGCTGGCGGCATGTCAGCAGTGTGCCCAGCTCGGCTCGTTGGTCTAGGGGTATGATTCTCGCTTAGGGTGCGAGAGGTCCCGGGTTCAAATCCCGGATGAGCCCTCTTTTTGACAGTACTGAGGCTCGTCCGCTTCCACCGGTTGCGTGCAGTCTTCTCTCCTCCAGGATTTTCTGGCGCCAGTGTAGTGAGTGGAAAACACCAGACGTGTCTCTCTCTCCCTCTTAAGGGTGTGCTGTTGCTTCCTGTCGACCGAATGCCTCCCCGCAGCGGGAATGCCTTTCTAACGTCAAAGTGCGCTTTTTCTCTCGCCGTCATGCAGATTTCCACCCCGAAACTCCTCTTTGCTTTGATGTTGAACGGCTGCCGTCTTCGGTGGACTTTTCCGCACGGGATCCATGAGAGAGGGCAACGCAGGGCAAAGCAGGCTTCCCATGCGGCAGTACAGTTTGCCAGCCCAAAATCGGCACGTCGGGCGGAGGCGGCACGGCGCATCTGCGGCTAGTTGGTCTAGGGGTATGATTCTCGCTTTGGGTGCGAGAGATCCCGGGTTCAAATCCCGGACGAGTCCTGGATTTTCCAGTTCCACTTTTCTGCCGGCTGCACAGCCCGCCTTTTTGTGAATCTTGGAAGGCGAGCTCGCCCCACTTGGAGGTGGGAAAACATTTAAGCCGCCCTTTGCTTTCTTTTTGTTATTTATTTATTTATTTTTGGTTCGGGGGCAGGGGTGTTTAGTGCCGAGGCGTTGTTTTTAGGGTACAGTGGATTCAACTTTAGAAGCCACACTGCGAGAAAAGCCGGCATTGCCGTCTTCCTGTGAACACGGACCGTGCTGGCTGGCGGCATGTCAACAGTGCGCTCAGCTTGGCTCGTAGGTCTAGGGGTATGATTCTCGCTTAGGGTGCGAGAGGTCCCGGGTTCAAATCCCGGACGAGCCCTCTTTTTGACAGTACTGAGGCTCGTCCGCTTCCACCGCTTGCGTGCAGTCTTCTCTCCTCCAGGGTTTTCTGGCGCCAGTGTAGTGAGTGGAAAACACCAGACGTGTCTCTCTCTCCTGCTTAAGGGTATGCTGTTGCTTCCTGTCGACCGAATGCCTCCCCGCAGCGGGAATGCCTTTCTAACGTCAAAGTGCGCTTTTTCTCTCGCCGTCATGCAGATTTCCACCCCGAAACTCCTCTTTGCTTGATGTTGAACGGCTGCCGTCTTCGGTGGACTTTTCCGCACGGGATCCGTGAGAGAGGGCAACGCAGGGCAAAGCAGGCTTCCCATGCGGCAGTACAGTTTGCCAGCCCAAAATCGGCACGTCGGGCGGAGGTGGCACGGCGCATCTGCGGCTCGTTGGTCTAGGGGTACGATTCTCGCTTTGGGTGCGAGAGATCCCGGGTTCAAATCCCGGACGAGCCCTGGGTTTTCCAGTTCCACTTTTCTGCCGCCTGCACAGCCCGCCTTTTTGTGAATCTTGGAAGGCGAGCTCGCCCCACGCGGCTCAGAAACGGGCGTCGCGCGTTGGCTCGTTGGTCTAGTGGTATGATTCTCGCTTCGGGTGTGAGAGGCCCCGGGTTCAAATACCGGACGAGCCCGGACCTAAGCTCCCTCTGCCTTTCTTGGAGGTGCGAAATCATTTAAGCCGGTCTCTACCAGCGCCCTTTGCTTTCTTTTTGTTATTTATTTATTTATTTTTGGTTCGGGGGAAGGGGTGTTCAGTGCGAAGGCGTTGTTTTTAGGGTACAGTGGATTCAACTTTAGAAGCCACACTGCGAGAAAAGACGGCATTGCCGTCTTCCTGTGAACACGGACCGTGCTGGCTGGCGGCATGTCAGCAGTGTGCTTAGCTCGGCTTGTTGGTCTAGGGGTATGATTCTCGCTTAGGGTGCGAGAGGTCCCGGGTTCAAATCCCGGACGAGCCCTCTTTTTGACAGTACTGAGGCTCGTCCGCTTCCACCGCTTGCGTGCAGTCTTCTCTCCTCCAGGGTTTTCTGGCGCCAGTGTAGTGAGTGGGAAACACCAGACGTGTCTCTCTCTCCCGCTCAAGGGTATGCTGTTGCTTCCTGTCGACCGAATGCCTCCTAGCAGCGGGAATGCCTTTCTAACGTCAAACTGCGCTTTTTCTCTCGCCGTCATGCAGAGTTCCACCCCGAAACTCCTCTTTGCTTTGATGTTGAACGGCTGCCGTCTTCGGTGGACTTTTCCGCACGGGATCCGTGAGAGAGGGCAACGCAGGGCAAAGCAGGCTTCCCATGCGGCAGTACAGTTTGCCAGCCCAAAATCGGCACGTCGGGCGGAGGCGGCATTGAGCCCTGGCTTTTCCAGTTCCCCTTTTCTGCCGCCTGCACAGCCCGCCTTTTTGTGAATCTTGGAAGGCGAGCTCGTCCCACGCGGCTCAGGGACATGCGACGCGCGACGACTCGGTGGTCTAGTGGTATGATTCTCGCTTCGGGTGCGAGAGGCCCCGGGTTCAAATCCCAGACGAGCCCCGACCTAGGCTCCCTCTGCCTTTCTTGGAGGTGGGAAATCAGTTAAGCCGGTCTCTACCAGCGCCCTTTGCTTTATTTATTTATTTTATTTTTGGTTCCGGGGCAGGGGTGTTTAGTGCGGAGGCGTTGTTTTTAGGGTACAGTGGATTCAACTTTAGAAGCCACACTGCGAGAAAAGCCGGCATTGCCGTCTTCCTGTGAACACGGACCTTGCTGGCTGGCGGGATTTGTCAACAGTGCGCTTAGCTTGGCTCGTTGGTCTAGGGGTATGATTCTCGCTTAGGGTGCGAGAGGTCCCGGGTTCAAATCCCGGACGAGCCTTCTTTTTGACAGTACTGAGGCTCGTCCGCTTCCACCGGCTGCGTGCAGTCTTCTCTCCTCCAGGGTTTTCTGGCGCCAGTGTAGTGAGTGGGAAACACCAGACGTGTCTCTCTCTCCCGCTTAAGGGTATGCTGTTGCTTCCTGTCGACCGAATGCCTCCCCGCAGCGGGAATACCTTTCTAACGTCAAACTGCGCTTTTTCTCTCGCCGTCATGCAGATTTCCACCCCGAAACTCCTCTTTGCTTTGATGTTGAACGGCTGCCGTCTTCGGTGGACTTTTCCGCACGGGATCCGTGAGAGAGGGCAACGCAGGGCAAAGCTGGCGTCCCATGCGGCAGAACAGTTTGCCAGCCCAAAATTGGCACGTCGGGCGGAGGCAGCATGGCGCATCTGCGGCTCGTTGGTCTAGGGGTATGATTCTTTCTTTGGGAGCGAGAGGTCTCGGGTTCAAATCCCGGACGAGCCCTGGCTTTTCCAGTTCCCCTTTTCTGCCGCCTGCACAGCCCGCCTTTTTGTGAATCTTGGAAGGCGAGCTCGCCTCATGCGGCTCAGGGACAGGCGTCACCTGACGGCTCGTTGGTCTAGTGGTATGATTCTCGCTTTGGGTGCGAGAGGCCTCGGGTTCAAATCCCGGACGAGCCCCAACCTAGGTTCCCTCTGCCTTTCTTGGAGGTGGGAAATCATTTAAGCCGGTCTCTACCAGCGCCCTTTGCTTTATTTTTGTTATTTATTTATTTATTTTTGGTTCGGGGGCAGGGGTTTTTAGTGCGGAGGCGTTGTTTTTAGGGTACAATGGATTCAACTTTAGAAGCCACACTGCGAGAAAAGCCGGCATTGCCATCTTCCTGTGAACACGGACCGTGCTGGCTGGCGGGATTTGTCAACAGTGCACCTAGCTCGGCTCGTTGGTCTAGGGGTATGATTCTCGCTTTGGGTGCGAGAGGTCACGGGTTCAAATCACGGACGAGCCCTGGCTTTTCCAGTTCCCCTTTTCTGCCGCCTGCACAGCCCGCTTTTTTGTGAATCTTGGAAGGCGAGCTCGCCCCACGTGGCTCAGGGACGGGCGTCGCGCGACGGCTAGTTGGTCTAGTGGTATGATTCTCGCTTCGGGTGCGAGAGGCCTCGGGTTCAAATCCCGGACGAGCCCCAACCTAGGCTCCCTCTGCCTTTCTTGGAGGTGGGAAATCATTTAAGCCGGTCTCTACCAGCGCCCTTTGCTTTCTTTTTGTTATTTATTTATTTATTTATTTTTGGTTCGGGGGCAGGGGTTTTTAGTGCGGAGGCGTTGTTTTTAGGGTACAATGGATTCAACTTTAGAAGCCACACTGCGAGAAAAGCCGGCATTGCCATCTTCCTGTGAACACGGACCGTGCTGGCTGGCGGCATGTCAGCAGTGCGCCCAGCTCGGCTCGTTGGTCTAGGGGTATAATTCTCGATTAGGGTGCGAGAGGTCCCGGGTTGAAATCCCGGACAAGCCCTCTTTTTGACAGTACTGAGGCTCGTCCGCTTCCACCGGTTGCGTGCAGTCTTCTCTCCTCCAGGGTTTTCTGGCGCCAGTGAAGTGAGTGGGAAACACCAGACGTGTCTCTCTCTCCCGCTCAAGGGTATGCTGTTGCTTCTTGTCGACCGAATGCCTCCCCGCAGCGGGAATACCTTTCTAACGTCAAATTGCGCTTTTTCTCTCGCCGTCATGCAGATTTCCACCCCGAAACTTCTCTTTGCTTTGATGTTGAACGGCTGCCATCTTCGGTGGACTTTTCAGCATGGGATCCGTGAGAGAGGGCAACGCAGGGCAAAGCAGGCTTCCCATGTGGCAGTACAGTTTGCCAGCCCAAAATCGGCACGTCGGGCGGAGGCAGCATGGCGCGTCAGCTGCTCGTTGGTCTAGGGGTATGATTCTCGCTTTGGGTGCGAGAGGTCTCGGGTTCAAATCCCGGACGAGCCCTGGCTTTTCCAGTTCCCCTTTTCTGCCGCCTGCACAGCCCGCCTTTTTGTGAATCTTGGAAGGCGAGCTTGCCTCACGCGGCTCAGGGACAGGTGTCACGCGACGGCTCGTTGGTCTAGTGGTATGATTCTCCCTTCGGGTGCGAGAGGCCCCGGGTTCAAATCCTTGACGAGCCCTCACCTACGCTCCTTCTTCCTTTCTTGGAGGTGGGAAATCATTTAAGCCGGTCTCTACCAGCGCCCTTTGCTTTCTTTTTGTTATTTATTTATTTATTTATTTATTTTTGGTTCGGGGGCAGAGGTGTTTAGTGCAGAGGCGTTGTTTTTAGGGTACAGTGGATTCAACTTTAGAAGCCACACTGCGAGAAAAGCCGGCATTGCCGTCTTCCTGTGAACACGGACCGTGCTGGCTGGCAGCATGTCAACAGTGCGCCCAGCTTGGCTCGTTGGTCTAGGGGTATGATTCTCGCTTTGGGTGCGAGAGGTCCCGGGTTCAAATCCTGGACGAGCCCTGGCTTTTCCAGTTCACCTTTTCTGCCGCCTGCACAGCCCGCATTTTTGTGAATCTTGGAAGGCGAGGTCGCCCCACGTGGCTCAGGGAAGGGCATCGTGCGTTGGCTCGTTGGTCTAGTGGTATGATTCTCGCTTCGGGTGCGAGAGGCCCCTGGTTCAAATCCCGGACGAGCCCCGACCGAGGCTCCCTCTGCCTTCCTTGGAGGTGGGAAATCATTTAAGCCGGTCTCTACCAATGCCCTTTGCTTTCTTTTTGTTATTTATTTATTTATTTTTGGTTCGGGGGCAGGGGTGTTTAGTGCGGAGGCGTTGTTTTTAGGGTACAGTGGATTGAACTTCAGAAGCCACACTGCGAGACAAGCCGGCATTGCCGTCTTCCTGTGAACACGGACCGTGCTGGCTGACGGCATGTCAGCAATGTGCCCAGCTCGGCTTGTTGGTCTGGGGGTATGATTCTCGATTAGGGTGCGAGAGGTCCCGGGTTCAAATCCCGGACGAGCCCACCTTTTGACAGTACTGAGGCTCGTCCGCTTCCACTGGTTGCGTGCAGTCTTCTCTCCTCTAGGGTTTTCTGGCGCCAGTGTAGTGAGTGGGAAATACCCGACGTGTCTCTCTCTCGCGCTCGAGGGTATGCTGTTGCTTCCTGTCAACCGAATGCCTCCCTGCAGCGGGAATGCCTTTCTAATGCGCTTTTTCTCCCGCCGTCATGCAGAGTTCCACCCCGAAACTCCTCTTTGCTTTGATGTTGAACGAATGCCGTCTTCGGTGGACTTTTCCGCACGGGATCCGTGAGAGAGGGCAACGCAGGGCATAGCAGGCTGCACACGCGGCAGCATGGTGCATCTGCGGCTCGTTGGTCTAGGGGTATGATTCTCGCTTCGGGTGCGAGAGGCCCCGGGTTCAAATCCCGGACGAGCCCGGACCTAGGCTCCCTCTGCCTTTCTTGGCGGTGGGAAATCATTTAAGCCGGTCTCTACCAGCGCCCTTTGCTTTCTTTTTGTTATTTATTTATTTTTGGTTCGGGGGCAGGGGTGTTTAATGCGGAGGCGTTGTTTTTAGGGTACAGTGGATTCAACTTTAGAAGCCACACTGCGAGAAAAGCAGGCAATGCCGTCTTCCTGTGAACACGGGCCGTGCTGGCTGGCGGCGTGACAGCGACACACCCAGCTCGGCTCGTTGGTCTAGGGGTATGATTCTCGCTTAGGGTGCGAGAGGTCCCGGGTTCCAATCCCGGACGAGCCCACCTTTTGACAGTACTGAGGCTCGTCCGTTTCCACTGGTTGCGTGCAGTCTCTCTCCTCCAGGGTTTTCTGGTGCCAGTGTAGTGAGTGGGAAACACCCGACGTGTCTCTCTCTTGCGCTCGAGGGTATGCTGTTGCTTCCTGTCAACCGAATGCCTCCCTGCAGCGGGAATGCCTTTCTAAAGCCAAACTGCGCTTTTTCTCCCGCCGTCATGCAGAGTTCCACCCCGAAACTCCTCTTTGCTTTGATGTTGAACGAATGCCGTCTTCGGTGGACTTTTCCGCACGAGATCCGTGAGAGAGGGCAACGCAGGGCATAGCAGGCTGCCCACGCGGCAGTACAGTTTGCCAGCCCAAAATTGGCACGTCGGGCGGAGGCAGCATGGTGCATCTGCGGCTCGTTGGTCTAGGGGTGTGATTCTCGCTTTGGGTGCGAGAGGTCCCGGGTTCAAATCCCGGACGAGCCCTGGCTTTTCCAGTTCCCCTTTTCTGCCGCCTGCACAGCATGCCTTTTTGTGAATCTTGGAAGGCTAGCTCGCCCCACGCGGCTCAGGAACATGCTACGTGCGACTGCTCGTTGGTCTAGTGGTATGATTCTCGCTTCGGGTGCGAGAGGCCCCGGGTTCAAATCCTGGACGAACCCGGACTTAGGCTCCCTCTGCCTTTCTTGGCGGTGGGAAATCATTTAAGCCGGTCTCTACCAGCCCCCTTTGCTTTCTTTTTGTTATTTATTTATTTTTGGTTCGGGGGCAGGGGTGTTTAATGCGGAGGCGTTGTTTTTAGGGTACAGTGGATTCAACTTTAGAAGCCACACTGCGAGAAAAGCAGGCAATGCCGTCTTCCTGTGAACACGGACCGTGCTGGCTGGCGGCGTGACAGCGACACGCACAGCTCGGCTCGTTGGTCTAGGGGTATGATTCTCGCTTAGGGTGCGAGAGGTCCCGGGTTTAAATCCCGGACGAGCCCACCTTTTGACAGTACTGAGGCTCGTCCGCTTCCACTGGTTGCGTGCAGTCTCTCTCCTCCAGGGTTTTCTGGCGCCAGTGTAGTGAGTGGGAAACACCCGACGTGTCTCTCTCTTGCGCTCGAGGGTATGCTGTTGCTTCCTGTCAACCGAATGCCTCCCTGCAGCGGGAATGCCTTTCTAACGCCAAACTGCGCTTTTTCTCCCGCCGTCATGCAGAGTTCCACCCCGAAACTCCTCTTTGCTTTGATGTTGAACGAATGCCGTCTTCGGTGGACTTTTCCGCACGGGATCCGTGAGAGAGGGCAACGCAGGGCATAGCAGGCTGCCCACGCGGCAGCATGGTGCATCTGCGGCTCGTTGGTCTAGGGGTATGATTCTCGCTTCGGGTGCGAGAGGCCCCGGGTTCAAATCCCGGACGAGCCCCGACCTAGGCTCCCTCTGCCTTTCTTGGCGGTGGGAAATCATTTAAGCCGGTCTCTACCAGCGCCCTTTGCTTTCTTTTTGTTATTTATTTATTTTTGGTTCGGGGGCAGGGGTGTTTAATGCGGAGGCGTTGTTTTTAGGGTACAGTGGATTCAACTTTAGAAGCCACACTGCGAGAAAAGCAGGCAATGCCGTCTTCCTGTGAACACGGGCCGTGCTGGCTGGCGACGTGACAGCGACACGCCCAGCTCGGCTCGTTGGTCTAGGGGTATGATTCTCGCTTAGGGTGTGAGAGGTCCCGGGTTCCAATCCCGGACGAGCCCACCTTTTGACAGTACTGAGGCTCGTCCGTTTCCACTGGTTGCGTGCAGTCTCTCTCCTCCAGGGTTTTCTGGCGCCAGTGTAGTGAGTGGGAAACACCCGACGTGTCTCTCTCTTGCGCTCGAGGGTATGCTGTTGCTTCCTGTCAACCGAATGCCTCCCTGCAGCGGGAATGCCTTTCTAACGCCAAACTGCGCTTTTTCTCCCGCCGTCATGCAGAGTTCCACCCCGAAACTCCTCTTTGCTTTGATGTTGAACGAATGCCGTCTTCGGTGGACTTTTCCGCACGGGATCCGTGAGAGAGGGCAACGCAGGGCATAGCAGGCTGCCCACGCGGCGGCATGGTGCATCTGCGGCTCGTTGGTCTAGGGGTATGATTCTCGCTTCGGGTGCGAGAGGCCCCGGGTTCAAATCCCGGACGAGCCCGGACCTAGGCTCCCTCTGCCTTTCTTGGCGGTGGGAAATCATTTAAGCCGGTCTCTACCAGCGCCCTTTGCTTTCTTTTTGTTATTTATTTATTTTTGGTTCGGGGGCAGGGGTGTTTAATGCGGAGGCGTTGTTTTTAGGGTACAGTGGATTCAACTTTAGAAGCCACACTGCGAGAAAAGCAGGCAATGCCGTCTTCCTGTGAACACGGGCCGTGCTGGCTGGCGGCGTGACAGCGACACGCCCAGCTCGGCTCGTTGGTCTAGGGGTATGATTCTCGCTTCGGGTGTGAGAGGTCCCGGGTTCCAATCCCGGACGAGCCCACCTTTTGACAGTACTGAGGCTCGTCCGTTTCCACTGGTTGCGTGCAGTCTCTCTCCTCCAGGGTTTTCTGGTGCCAGTGTAGTGAGTGGGAAACACCCGACGTGTCTCT